>NC_056523.1:12060572-12082255 GCF_019175285.1 Sceloporus undulatus
GGTTTTAATTGTCTGTACACCGCTTTGATCTGTGGAAAAGCGGTATACAGACAATTAAAACCATACAATTACAGAACTCTAAGCACAATCATTCGCCTTCAAGGGTAAGCAGGGAATTGATGGCAACAGGGTAGATAACTTCATTCTTCAGGGGGGGAGGCTTGACAAAAAAGAAGAGTTTTAAGCCTCTTTCTGAATGTTTCTAGGGGGGTTGTCAGACGGAGCTCCTCAGGTAGATCATTCCACATCCGTGGGGCCACCACTGAAAAGACCATCTGGGATGTGGCAACATATTTGGAAGGTGGAATTACCAGTAAGTTCTTCCCAGATGTTCTGAGTGTGCGGGGCGGATCATATGGGGAGATGCGGTCCCTCAAGTAACTTGGGCCCAAGCCATGTAGGGCTTTATAGGCAGTGACCAACACCTTGTATTGCGCTCGGAAGTGAATGGGCAGCCAGTGAAGATCTTTCAAGACAGGTGTTATATGGTCAAACCTGGACGCACCAGTGACCAATCTGGCTGCCATATTTTGTACATAATAGTGCCACTATTCTGCTTCAGCCAGTCTTCACTTGAAATACTGTGTCTTGTTCTCGGCACCACAATTCAAGAGGGATATTGAGGAGCAGGAGCATGCCCAGAGAAGGGTGACCAATATGGTAAAAGGTCCGGAAACCATGCCTTATGAGGAGAGACTTGGGGAGCTGAGTGTTTTTAGCCTGGAGAAGAGAGAAGCTTAAGAGGGGACATCTGACCACATCTCTCCTGTGTTGGCATCCCTTCACTGGCTCCCCCTCCCTTTCTGCATTCAGTATAAGTTCCTGCTGTCAACATTTAAAGCCCTCCATGGACTGGCCCCTCCTTACTTATCAGACCTTCTTTCTCCTCACCTTCCCACTAGGGCCCTCCGTTCTGGTAGTCAAGGTCTGCTGTCCCAGCCCAGGATTTCCTCTGCCCCATCTCGGATTCACCCCTTTTCACTTGCTGCCCCTCACTCCTGGAACCTTCTTCCCCCACGAGACACAAGGGCCATCACTTGTTTAACCAGCTTCAAAACGGAGCTGAAGACCATCCTGTTCAGAGAAGCCTTCCCAGGCATTGCATAATTGTCACTTGCTATTTGATGTTCTTTTGTCGTCTGTTTTATTGAATCATTTCCTGTACTGCTATGTATTTTATATGTATTATCTTACTAGACAGGGCCCTTCCCCACCACCACTCCCTTCTCCTTTTGTGTCGTGTCTTTTTAGATTGTAAGCCTGAGGGCAGGGAACCGTCCAATTAAAAAGATTGTATGTACAGCACTGTGTAAATTTACAGCGCTTTATAAATAAAGGTTAATAATAATAATAATAATAATAATAATAACAACAACAACAACAACATGACAACCATGTTTAAATATTTGAAAGAATATCATACTGAGGAGGGAGCAAGCTTGTTTTCTGCTGCTCCAGAGACTAAGACACAGAGCAATGGATGCAAACTATAGGAAAAGAGATTCCCTCTAGTTGCTCGGCCCCAGATGTGCAATTGGCAAGACGCGCAATAATGGCTGCTCCGAAACTGTTGCTTCTATTTTTATTACCATAACTAATGAGATTGTGGCAAGAACAGGGCTCATGTGGTAATTATGTCCATAATGTTCAGGCACTGAGCGTGGGAAAGATCTTGGGGTTACATCTCAATGTACATAAACTTTGTTTCATGCACAAAATTATTAAAACATATTATGTATAAAATTACCTTTAGGCTATGTGTGAAGGTCTATACAAAACATAAATGAAGTTCATGTTGAGCCTTGGGTCGCATTTCCAAGATATCTCATTGTCTATATGGAAATATTCCAAAATCCAACCCCTGCACAATCCAAAATACTTCTAGTCCCAAGCAATTCAGGTAAGGGAGACTCAACCTTATCTGCAATCTGTAAGCCACTAGAGGATTTAGAATGCTATAGTTTGGATGGGGATTATAGAAAGTTAGCAGGAAATACAGCTTTGCTTTGGACCCACAGTTACAATTCTACCTGCAGCTGAATGGGGAACAGCATAGATTCTGAAGCATTGAAGAGTCCCAGGACAAAAACATGTAAACCAAACAATATCCCTAATTGTTTTTTTTTCTTTTTAATAGAAGCACATAAAACAATTCTTTTACAAGCATATTTGAGTAAGCTGAATTTCATGTTTTTAAAAAGTCCAAGTAAATGTCCTAGCCTTACCTTTAGTACAGTGGTAGGCAACATGTGGCCTTCCAGATGTTGTCCAAAACCCATCAGCTCTCACAGATGCTATTCTGGCTAGGGATGATGGGAGTTGCAACAGTCCAAAATCTGGAGGGCTAAACACTGCACACCCCTGCGTTAGAACACCACATTATCTGCCAATAAAACTTATTTTCTGGCAGATATCATTAACATCAGGCACACATTAACTTAATTAGTCCACAATGCAAATCACTTTCACCATCTTAATGGTAGTCACATACCACAAACTGGGTTTCTGTTGTTCGCTTTCCTGTTGCTAGACTTTTCTGTTCTGTTCTAATCCCTCCCTCACTTGAGGAAGGGTTCTTTGAATATCCACAAACTGCATACTAGCTTGTGAGATTTGTGGTTCCTGCTAGAGATATTATACTATTGGTACCTCCAGCAGAGGCTTTGGACTTTTCTTGGCAGTAGCTGAGCGGAAGACATCTACTTTTTAGGACAGAAGGAAATCTTAGCCAGAACGAAGCAATTAGCAGTTTACGATGTTGTGCTTGGAGAGAGCCTGCCTTTGTACTGCAGCTGCTCAGGGTTGTTGTTTTTATCACAACACGTGATACCTTTGCTGTGTGACATTTTCTGATGTAGCAGAGCTTGATTTCTAAGGCAATTACTACACATGGCTTTTAAACCGCAATTAGTTAGAAAAAAGTGCCTTTGGCAACACTTATCGCATAGCATTGCCTCCAACCTGTAGCTGCTGTGTCTCTGAAGCATGGGTCGGGTGTCCCTTTTTATTGATGGGGGAAACCTGTCAATAAGCTCTCAGCTGTGCTGCAGTTCCATTTGTCTTCAGGTGCAAAACACTGTTGTTGTGGCAGTTTCTATATTAGCAATCATGTGGTGTCAGCATCTCCTCTTCTCCCCTTCTCCACTCTCCTCCTTGCTATTTCCAAACAGTCTGATTTCCTTCATTTTATTTTTATTTTGCTTAAATTGCATTAGCATAATTCCCAAACTGTGTTAAAAACAACAACAACAACAATTAAAAAACCTGAAAAACGGAAAAGCACACCAGGTAGGGCACAGGGCAGGAAGGCTGGGTTAAGGAACAGTGCGGAACAGAGTGTGATGGCCAAAATAGCCCCAGTAGTGCTACTGCGGAGACATGTGATAATGGCTGCTCTCAAACCAGTGGGTATCCATTTTCATTAACTAATGCAATTACAGCAAGAACAGTCCTCAGTCCCAACTACCATTCATTCAGGTGCAAGAGAGTTCCAATGTTTCAAGGCAAGTGTCCCAAGTCACTAAAACTGCACCTGTTGAAAGGCAGGGGCGGTCTGGTGGTGGGTTTACACACCATGAATGAAAGAGGGCTGCCTCCTTTGCAAGGATGGTGCAGAAAGACTGGGAGGAAGAGTTGAGCGCTGATCTTCCATCCGGGTCCCTTGGGCTCTCATCAGCAAGTCCAGCAGGCCCTGAATTCCTACTGGGATGGGCGGCTCAGTACGCTGGTCCTCAAGACGCTGGCTCTGGGAGGAAAATAGAAATTAATAGTCACTGCTACCCAAAGGACAAAGAGAAGCACACTACTTGCAGAGAGAAGGTAGACACAATTTACGTTGTCACCAAAGCTTCTGATTCTCCAGTCTGGCATACATAGTTTTGCTCCACTGGTAACTAATGCCTGGGCAATTACTTCTTTGGACCACAGCTTCCACAATTCCATGATGGGTGCGGGAGTCTGGATGCAAACCACCACCACCCCAACTTGTTTAAGCTCTGAGGAAATAGGGGGAAGCTCCTGATGACTCCTGCTTTCAACAGAATAGCATACAATCCAATTTGTTGTTGTTGTTGCTGTGTGCCTTAAAGTCCTTTCCCAATTATGGCAACCCTATATGGGGTTTGGGGGAACTGAGTGTATGTGATTTGTCCAAGTTGTTTTCCATGGCTGAGAGGGGAACTGAACCCTGATTTTCAGTCGTAGTCCAATGCTCAAACCACTACACCATGCTGGCCTGGCTTTTGAATTTCTCATCATTGTGGATCAAGTGGTGTGGACAGGCAGAGACTTGAAGGAGGAGAGGCCTGTGTCTCTGGGTTTGTAAAGGGTGACACGTGTACTAGGCATGGAAAGAAAGCCTATTCTCACCGTTTACTGTTTGTTTGTTTGTTTAGAATATTGATATGCTGCTCTTCAGCCAAAATGGATCCCAGAGGGACTTACAAATTGTTAATTAGACAGTGACTTCAGGTTTACAATCTAAAAAGACAAGAACAGAAGAAAAGGGGGAAGGGAATTAAGTTCAGCAGATGCTGGTTGCTCTTCTCTCCATCAGAGGCAGGAATGGAAGGAGGGCCTCGCACAACCGAGTTGCACTTGCTGATCTTCCTTCCCTTCCTGCTCATTGTTGCTCAGGATGACTACATTCAAAAGAGGATGGGGCTCTTGCACATTCAATAGATGAAAAACTTCAAGAAATGGGAGCTGGTCATTCATGCTTCACCTGCTCACATTCCTTCATGTGTACACTTATCAAATATGCTAGGTGAAGGTCAATTTAGACCAGGGCTAGGAAACAACTATGGAGACAGAAGTCTTGGTGGTGGGAGTGGAATCCTCCATGGGCCACAGACAGTGCCCAAAATGCCAAACCCACCTCCCCAAGCAACCCAGAAGTAGTTAGAAGCTCATTGCAATTTTTCGTATCAGGTGTTGTTTTTTTTAATCTATATATGTTGCACCTATTCAAAAGGGTGAATTTCTTCTCCTGAAAGGATCTATGATGCGCAATTCATTTTTTTTTTTTGAACTGGACAAAGAGGGCTCTATGATGCTCTGGACTTTTTTTTTTAACAATGCTGATATATATATATAACTAAGGTACATTATGGTTATGTATGTGACATGCAGTGGTTTAGTGTTTAAGACACCAATTTTGACAATCAGAGGATCAGAAAGTTGGCAGTTTGAGGCCTGAGTGCTGCATGATGGGTGAGCTCCTGTCACTACTCCCAACTTCTGTGGTACCTATTTATCTACATGCAAATGCAAGTAGATAAATAGGCACATTGACAGCATTCAGTGCAGTCATACTGGCCACATGACCACTGGAGTAATCTTTAGACAACGCTGGCTCTTCGGCTTAGTAACAGAGATGAACACTGTCTCCTACAGTTGGTTATGACACTAGACATTCAGGTCAAGGGACTACCTTTACCTTTACCTTTTATATGTGACCTATAGTACATATAAAAAAGCAAGTGATCTGTTTGGAGGGGGAGATAGCATAGACTGCTGAGGGTGACTGGTAAATGGCTGGGCCCAGGGTTATCATTGGTGGGGTGTGGGAAATGAAGGCTGGACTGAGTGACACCCCAAGGATATGATGAGGCTGCTGGGAGAGCGAGAAAGTGTGTCACCTCTGCCAAGCAACCATGCCAGACTGGGGTTGCTGGGAGGCTGCAGAAAAAGGCACATGCACACACCCATTCCAGCTTCACCGCTGTCGTGGCTCTTTCAGCTGATGGAGCCAAGCAGAGAAGCCCAAATGAGAAGCTCTTCAATCTCCTCCCTTCCATCACCTCTCACTGCCTCACTCACTCAGCTGCCCAAGTGCCCCCCCCCCCAGCAGCCCTTTCTGGGTCTGGCTGGCTGGAGGGGCAAACAAGCAAGACAGTGGGAGAAGAGGAAGGGCTGGGCAGTGTATCCCAAGGGGCCCACCACAGCCCTTTCCAAGCACTCACACCGGGTGACACCAACCCCAGTGATGCTACTGAGTGAGGCTTTGAAAGGGTTTTTTAAAAGCCTGGAGTGCATGACAGTCAGAGAAAGATGTGAGTCAGAGCTAGGAACTAGACTAGGAGAATCATACTGAGGATGGAGCAAGCTTATTTTCTGCTGCTCCAGAGACTAGGGCACAGAGCAATGGATACAAACTACAGGAAAAGAGATTCCACCTCAACATTACTAGGAATCTCTTGACAGTAAGAGCTGTTCGACAGTGGAATGTGCTGCCTTAGAGGATGGTGGAGCCTCCTTCTTTGGAGGTTTTTAAACAAAGGCTGGATGGCCATCTGCTGGGGGTGCTTTGATTGTGTGTTCCTGCATGGCAGAATGGGGTTGGACTGGGTGGCCTTTGAGGTCTTTTCCAACTCTAGGATTCTATGAGATGTTGAGGCTGAGCTAGTTAGAGAAGAGCAGAGTAAGATATGCGATAATGAAGGAAAGTAGTTTGTTGTGCTTTGGCTCAGCTAGGATTAAAAAGAGATAGTGAAAGAGTTAGTGAGATGTGTTAAGAGTCAATTAGGATTTGGGTGTGTTAAATAAGTAACAATAACAACTAAGCCTTGGGATTCTGCAACCATAAGCTTCTGTACACTAAGTAACCTTCAACCACGTGTTGTACGTCTGCCTGATAAATTATTTCTGTAATATACACAGGTTCTCTGGGAACTTTACAATAGTGCTATCAGAGTGGTCGAGTTCAGACACACAGAGGAGTTTATCATACGAAAGGGATCGGGAGTTTATCTTGTGAATATCCCGGGAAAATTGTGTAATTACATGAAACGATTTCACACGACATCGCACAAAACCCGCCATTAAAGTGGTCACAAAGAAGCATGAAAGCACATCTTTTTACTTTCAGGATTTCAGTGACAATACATTTCCGATATCACTTTATTTGCGCAATTTCGTGTGATAAGCATTAGCGCAATTACTCGCCATTTCCGCTTCACTTGCAGAATGCTTTAAATGCACTTTAATCTTTCTTTAATGCTGAAATTAGCCCCATTGTGATAAACTCCGTAACTTGGATGAAATGGTGGTGGGATAAGAGGAGACTGTCATACATTGGCCATATATAACTTTTAATTTTATGTTGGATGATTTTACTGTGTCCTGCAATCATGTGTTTTAACTTAAGGTGTTTTTGTGTGCTTTGGTCTGTGTTGTACCCTGCTTCAAACCTTGGGAAGAGGCAGGTATGAAATCATCATCATTACCACCACCATCATTATAATATTTTGAGAATACAGGACTCGCTAGAAAAGACAGTCATGCTTGGCAAGGTAGCAGTTGGTAGGAAAAGAGGAAGATCACATTCCAGATGGATCGACTCTCCCAAGGAAGCCACAGTCTTGAACCCGCCAGACCTGAGCACAGCTGCTGCTGATGGGGTGACTTGGAAGTTTCTCATTCATGGGACTGTTGTTATTCAAAGTTGTCTCGACTGCAGTTAATAACAACAATGTGGAGGTCCCCACAAGGTCCTGGGAGTTTGCAGAGATCAAGGTCCCCAAAACATTCTTGGAGGCCATGCATAGCCCCAAGGCTGCACTTTGCCCACCTCTGGTGTAGTCACTTAATGTATGCAACAAAATGTTGCAGTGTGGGGTACTCCCAGTTCAGGAATCCAGTGTTTCCATTATAACCTCTCCCATTCCAAATGTCAGCATACTGCTACCACTGAGCACACTACATCTTTGCTAGGCTGCTTTTAGGACAGCTTCCACCCTACCTGCCTCCACCTTTGGGCTTCCAAATTTTGGGTCCCCTCTCCCCCCAACTGGGGTTGGTGTCACTCCCTTAAAGTTGCGACCACTGACCTACTGACATAAGAGCCACCACTAGGTGGAAGTATTTGGGGCGACATTGCTTAAAGAGGTATCCAGTGCCACCTTGTGCAAGACTTCTCTGAGGATTCCTCCCATCGTGCAGATGGGTAGTGTTATTTTTTCTCCATAAGTAACAGTGCTTATAATACCAACATCAGAAAGGTAGCAAAGGAATAATATCAGAGAGCCAGCATGCTGTAGTGGTTTGATCACTGGACTACAACTCTGGAGACCAGGGTCTGAATCCCTGCTCAGCCATAGGAAATGGAAAACAGGAAATACTAGAAATGAATACTGAAGAAAACTAAGGAAGAAGCAGGCTTACAGCAGAAAAATTCAGAAAACAGAAATGATAACCTCAGATTATTTACATAACGTTAAAGTAGATGGTGAACTAGTTAAATGAAATAGTTTTGAAATAATTTAGAAATACTGAAATAGTTTAATGATTTTCTGTGTCTTGGCTGAGTCATAAATTAAAATGTAAGGACCTTGGGTAACTCACACATTCTCAGCCTCAGTGGAAAGCAAAAGGCACCCCCCCCCCCGAACAAATTCTGCCAAGAAAACCCCTTGATAGGTTTGCCTTAAGGGGCACCGTAAGTTGGAAATGAAGGCACACAACAACAATAATATCAGTAAGACAGAGCCAATGTGGAATAGCAGTCTGGGTGTAGAATTAGAATCTTGGAGACCAGGGTTCAGATTCCTGCTCGACCATGGAAACCCACTGGGTGACCTTGGGAAAGTCACACTCTCTCAGCCTCAGGGGAAGGCAATGGCAAACCTCCTCTGAACAAAACTTGTCAAGAAAGGGTTGTGAGAGGGTTGCCATAAATTAGAAATGACTTGAAGGCACACAGCAGCAAAGAATATCAGTAAGAATGATCGATTTGCCACCTGCATGCTCCAGCCTTCTGTGGAGGACAATGCCACTCACCTGATGTGCCAGGATAGTGTCATAGAGCTGCTCTTTGGCAACCTTTGAGCTCCCAGCGCATGTTTCTTCAGCCCCTGCAAAATCAGCACGCTGGTCATTGAGTCTCTTTGCTTGGACCTTGGCTACCATATCAAAGAACTCCTCAGCCTGGAGCGATGTCAAGGAAGAAAAGAAGACTGGAAGAAGAAAGGAACAGGATGCTAAACATCACAGAACAAGCACAGGTAACTACCGCCAACAACATTTTGTAGTCCTAAAATGTAGCCCAAGCCCTAGCTGTGTGTTTGCATATAATATTATACAGTACATGATCATGGAACAGTCAGCTGCATTTCCATTACAATCCTGCAGAGGACAGTAAAGCAATTTGGTGCATAAACTAAAAATGGGTGGGAGGATGGTATAAGAAGCTAGAAGGAGAGAATATAGAATGATGGTCCCCATTCCAGAAGGATGGATTCAAATCCAAGAAGCCATGGCTTTGACGCTGCAAGATATGAGTAGGATGAGTCTCCCTTATCCAATAGACATCTAGGGGTAGCTGTGTTGGCCATATAGCAAATCCAATAACATCCAAACAATGATAACCTTTATTGGACCAACCAAAATGCACAATTACATGCTACAAGCTTTCGAAGTCACACTGGCTTCTTAGTCCAGGGTTCAAATACCAGCTTGGCCATGTAAATCTACTGGGAGACCTTGGACAAGTCACACTCTCTCAGCCTCAGAGGATGGCAATAACTATCCATGCCATCTGGGGTCTATTTGTACCATTAAATGGAGAGGAGTCCAAGATTTCTTTTTTAAAAGAGCACACATGCCTTTGTATTAAACAGTTTCATAGCACTTTTAATTGTCATGGGTATACCACAAGCAATTTGGGGGTTTCTGCTTGCTGAGATACTCAAGGCACCAAATTACTTGACGCGAAAGAGGCTGATGATTAAATTAGTTTAACTCAAAGGTGAAAACAGCACCCAAGGTATCTCGCCAAACCACAAACCCCAAGAACTCCTAGTGATATAGATATGACAGTAAAAGTGGTAAGATGATAACCATACAACTTTGTAGAAGTTGAGATATGAGGTAAGACTTACAGCCACTATTCTGACCTGTTGTGCAACAAAAGCCTGCCTTTCGGTGAATTTAGCGAATAAATTGATGCCACAGTTGTGACGGACGTATTTTGGATCCTTGGAGATATACAATTATACAGTGACCCACCTCTGTACTACAGCAGCCATACTGGGTGAGTGATTATGGGAACTGTAGTCAAAAGCAGTAATATCGGCAAGCTTTTTTTTGTTAAGCATACAAAATACTTTTCCTACATTGGCTAAGTAATCCTCAAAGTAACCTTGAGCGTGGTCAGTCAGTGTGACTGTTCCTATTGCACAAACAAAATGTGGATACAAGGCTGAACACAAGCCCTACCACGTAATGTTAAATGCTTCAAGAAGAATTCCCAGATTTGGAGATTCTCCACAATGAGGAAAGCTTGGCAAGGTTGAGGGAAGCAGAAAAAGAGGGAAACCACATTCCAGATGGATGGACTCAAATCCAAGATGCCATGGCCCTCAGTCTGCAAGATGTGAGTAGGACTGTTCTTGACGAATGACTTGGAGGTCCCTCATTCATAGAGTTGCCCTAAATTGACATTGACGGTTAACAATACACTTGCTGAAAACAGGTTGCCCCCCTGCATTTGTGGCAGATATATTCCCAGACTTATTGTTTATAAGTGAAGCCACCAATAATAACGAGTCACTATAGAATCACACTGGGGGACCTAAAAATGCCTAGAGATGATGCCTCTCTAGACATCTTACATTGCAACTCTATGGTCATATTCTGCCAGATGTTGACCATAAAGTTATGCTGTAGGACTTTCAGATGCCTAGAGAGATCTCTCCCCCGCTCAGCCCTGGCCACATTAAATGAAATCATGGTTACCGATACTATGGATACCAGGTGAGGCAATCTTTATCTACATCTTCTTTAGCTGTTAATAACACAGGAGCTCTTTGAGAAGAAAATATAATAAAGAAAAAGGAAGATGAGTAAACAAAACAATGTAGATTGTAAATTGTATTGTCCCAGCATTACATTAAAAAAAACCTTATCCTCATTTAAGGAAGAAAGGAATGGTGCTCACTGTCATCTCTGCTGCAGCACACACTTTATTGTATAATAACTTGTCGAATACAATTTGACCTAGATGCTCATATGAAAGTAACTCTATGAGATAATCTTACACATTTGAAGGTTGCAATAGCAACCTTCTTCATGAAACAAATTTATTTACTGTGGCATTTTTTATTTTGGATCAGTCAGTTGGTCCAGAAGAAGAAATGCCACTTTCATTACTATCAGTCTACTCACTAGTTACCCAAAGGTCAACTGTGGCAATATTTACAATCCTTCTGGTCTCTATATATGGACCATCAGCAACATGAGCGTCAGTCCCCCCAATGTTATGGAAACCCTGATCAGAGAAACTGAAACCAACAAGTTTCTCTTCCATGCCAACATTCTCTGAAGATGCCAGTCACAGCTGCTGGCAAAACGTCAGGAAAAACTCTTCTAGAACACAGCCTTGTAGCTCGAAAAACCCACAAAAAACTAGTTTATAAATGTTTGTTGGAAAGCACTAAATTTGACGCTAATGAAATTAGAATTGAGTTGAACAAAGAACTAGGCTGTTCTGTGCAAATTAACTAATGGAAAGCTAACTTTAGCTTCAATATCTAAAATGTTTTTTAGACCTAAAACTGTGTTTGGTCCAGCTAAAATCAATGTTTCAGGTGTACTGGTAACATGATGCCCTTTTAAATAAGAAATTCATTCCATCAATAAATGTTGGGATAATAATGCAGATAACATTTCCTTTTGGCATACAATGTAGGTACATTCAGTCTTCAATTACTCCTTTTGGTTGGATGTATTGCAACACATTAATTTTGTACTAAAAAAGTATTCAGCATTTATAAAGCCCCATGATCTTTTTAATTATATACCTATGACTTGGGCTACAACTCTGGAGGCCAGAATTCAAATCCCCACTCAGACATGGAAACTCACTAGAGGTGCATTCACACTAGTGGTTTTGTAGCGAGGAGATCTGAGGAGATTGGATGTTGTGATTCCGAATTGAGGTTCCTACTACAATTGCCCTGATCAAATATCTCTGGTGCAATTTAACCCTATTTATGTTCACACTACCGTCAATATTGATTTAAAATGGAGCCTCCATACCGAACATGTTAGATCATTCTCAGGTTTTTTTAAACTATCAGTCAAAAGATGCACATCTGCATCATTCTGCTTCCACTGTCATAATTGGTGATGTGACTCTGCATCTGCAATAATATGGTGCTTTGTCAACAAAGAGTTGGAGGTCCACAGGTGGGAAGGCAAGACCCTAGGTGAGGTGGGATGTTCCACCCTTCTGCATGTAACCCCTACCCTATCAGCCTTGGAGGATAGCAATGGGAAGCCCCTCTGAACAACCCTTGCCAAGAAACCCCATGATAGGCTCACCCTGGGGGTGAGTCACACTATCTCAACCTCAGAGGATGGCGATGGCAAGCCCCTCTGAAGAACCCTTGCCAAGAAACCCTGCGAAGCCATGCAAACACAATGGTGCACAGAAACTGTCAAACCTAACAAAACCCCACAAGCTGCACCATATTCTCAAAAGAACCCTCTCCCCGACTTCGGCGATGCTTGTGCAGGAAAGGGGACTAATTCACTGGCAGAAAAGGAAAACAACTGTGCGATGGTTTAGAGGGACCACCTGACAGTGCAGGAAATTTGAATCCACTGGATTTAAAGAGCCGGTATCTTCATCCACAAACTGCGAGCACTGACAGGGGAAAACAATGGTGGTTTGCCACCAAGCCAAGACCTGTGGGACCTGCCCTCTGCCCACCCCATGTCCATTACCCCTCTCTCCTGGGTGCCCCCAAATGGGATCAGCAGCACATTCCCATTGGTGGCTCCCTAAAAAGGCCTGGCACTTTAAAAAAGGCACAGAAAATGTCTCAGTTTCAAAAGCATTGGGTTAAGGGGGATTTTTGCCAGTTTTCCCCCACCCACGAAATTTGGGTTGGGAAAAACCGGTGCAAATATGAACAACCCCCTTTTAAACTGGTTTCCAAACCAGTTTATAATGTAGTGTGAATGCACCCTAGGTGGCCTTGGATGACTCACACACTCTCAGCCCCAGAAAGCCCCATGATAGGTTCACCTTAGGATCTCCATAAATCAAAAAGGCCTTGAAGGCACATAGCAACAATGACATGAAATTTAACTGAGGATCGGTGTTGTTGAATCTTTCGTGTTGTAAAAGACCTGAACTCCAAGATTGAAAAGATAAACAATGGTCACAGGATCTTACTGCTTTACATTATACATGAACGTACCTTTTATAGATGTCATAGAATCATAGAATTGTAGAGTTGGAAGAAACCACAAGGGCAATCCCCCCTGCCATGTAGGAAATCTAAATCAAAGCATCCCCAACAGATGGCCATTAAGTCTCTGTTTAAAGACCTCCAGGGAAGGAGACTCCACTACACTCCAAGGAAGGAGTGTGTTCCACTGTTGAACAGCCCTTACTGTCAGGAAGTTCCTCCTAATATTGAGGTGGAATCTCTTTTCCTGCAGCTTGCATCCATTGCTCCGTTGGGTCCTAGTCTCTGGAGCAGCAGAAAACAAGCTTGCTCCCTCCTCAATATGACATCCCTTCAAATATTTAAACAGGGCTATCATATCACCTCTTAACCTTCTCTTCTCCAGGCTTAAACATCCCCAACTCCCTAAGTCATTCCTCACAGAACATGGTTTCCAGTCCCTTCACCATTTTAGTCACCCTCCTTTGGACACATTCCAGTTTCTCAACATCCTTTTTGAATTGTGGTGCCCACAATTGGACACAGTATTCCAGGTGGGGCCTGACCAAAGCAGAATAAAGTGGCACTATTACTTCCCTTAAACTAGACACTATACTTTTATTGATGCAACCTAAAATTGCATTGGCCTTTCTAGCTGCCACATTGCACGGTTGACTCATGTTCAACTTGTGGTCTACCTGGACTCCCAGATCCCATTCACACATAATTTCATTCAGCCAGGTGTCCCCCATCCTATATCTGTGCATTTCATTTTTCCGCGCTAAGCGCAGTACCTTACATTTCTCCATGTTGAATTTCATTTTGTTAGCTTTGGCCCAGCTTTGTAGTCTATTCAGGTCGTTTTGAATTTTGATCCTGTCCTCTGAGGTATTAGCTATTCCTCCTAATTTGGTGTCATCTGTAAATTTGATAGGTATGCCCCCAATTCTGTCATCCAAGTCATTGATAAAGATGTTGAATAGCACTGGGCCCAGGACAGAGCCCTGTGGGACCCCACTGGTCACTTCTCTCCAGGATGAAAAGGAGCCATTGTTGAGTACCCTTTGGCTTCAGCTGATCAACCAGTTACAAATCCATGTAACAGTTACCTTGTCTAACCCACATTTTACAAGCTAGTTTGCAAGAATATCATGGGAAACCTTGTCAAAGGCCTTACTGAAATCAAGATATACTATATCCACATATAGCTTCAAGAAATGTACTTTTAGAAATTTGGACAGCTTTATGTCTAGCCCTTGTTTGTATCCTATATCCCTCCGCTTCCTTCTTCACTCTGAGTCTTTCCTGCTTTTTTGTAAACATATTTTTAAAAACCCAATGCCTTTTTTTTTTAAATGAAGCTAAGAAACCCTACCCTTCTATTTCCTAATGTATAGTAGGCACTCCACATTCACTGGGTTTAGGGGCACAGGACCCCCATGAAAATGGAAAAAACAGCAAATAAAAAAAGCACTATTTTTTTAAACCTGATAGAACACCTCTTTAGGAAACTCTAGGTCCTCCATCACAACTCTATGGTCCAGAAGTTGACCATAAAATCATGCTGGAGGACCTACAAATGGCTAGAGAAGTCTTATCTCTAGGCATCTCTAGGTCCTCCAGTGTGACTCCATAGTCAACTTCTGGCAGCATCACACTGAAGAACCTAGAGACTGCTAGAGAAAACATATTAATCATGAATAATCAAATCCCCAAAGTCAAATTCACAAACACAGAAAGTCAGTTGAATTTATAAAGACACCAGGAGGAAATTAATGGATTATGTTGGTGCACCCTTTCACAGTGGTGGCTTCCGTGTCAGGGGAATGGTGAATCCGCTCTGGGCTTCACTGCAAACTTTAAAGTTTTGGTTACGGTCTTTTGGATAGCTCCTTTTAAGTCTGCGTTAAACCCCAGGGCTGATTCACCACCACACTAACATGGGAGTCACCCAAATGTCACTGCCCGTTCCATAGTAATTTCCAAACTGTTGCCCTCCAGGTGTTTTGGACTTCAACTTCTAGAAGCCCCAGCCAACTTGGCCAATAGTCAGGCATTCTGGGAGCTGAAGTCCAAAACATCTGAAGGAATAAAGTTTGAGAACCATTGAACTATATGGCAATCCCAACAGGAGGACAAGTACATTCAGACGTATCTGATGCCCGATGGAATGAAATGTTAGGAGACAGGAAGGCTGAATGAGAAACAGAGCAGAAGGAGATAAAGAACTGCCAGAAAGAAAGAAAAAAGATAAGAGAGCAGAGAGGGAGCCATACAGCATGGGGACAATGAAATAAACGGAACGTGTTCTGAATCCATTGGGCTGTCCATACGGGCCAATAGGCCCAGGTTCCCCCTGGCCTCCTATCTAGATCAGATGACGTAGACAAAAACTCCAGTGGCAGAATCGGACCTGATGCTGTCAGATCAGATGTGGATCTAGAGGATCCGGACTGATCCCAGGGTGATCAATTACCGATAGCCCAGGGTAATTTACCCCAGGTTTTCCTCAGCTGCTTTCACAGCCCCATGCACTTGATGTGCCATTGCTTTTACTCAGAAGCACCCCCCCCCCCGGTTGCCATGCCTGATACTGAGACAGGGTGCCTGGCCATGTGGGTGCAGCCAGGCACTCAGTTTCCACATCAGACGTGGTGATGAGGGGCTTCTGAGTAAGAGCAATGGTGTGGCAATGTAAGAAGTGCACACCGGTAGTGGGTCGTGGTAGATGCAAGGACAGGTGTGTAAGTACCCACTTATCCTAATGCCAACCCAAGCAAACTGACCCTGGTGAGTACCATGATTAGGATAGCACGGGCTGAGCCCATGCTGTCTTGTCCCCCCTGTTCAGCTCCCATGTAAAGTTGGAATTGGTTGAATCATGATGGTAGAGAAACAATACTGAGATGATTTTGAAGCAAAACAAAACTGAGTGCATTTGGCAGTCCCCACCCTCAGGCTTCCAATCTCAAGAGAGACATGTCTCCAAAGGAAAAGGGACCAGGGAGGGAGGAATCCAAGAACAAACTCAGTCAGGCCTGAGTTCTTCTGTGCAATGTTTTTATTGCAAGTTTTTCTTGTCAGGGATGGGTGAATCAAAGTCACTATTGCTGCCAGTGGATGGGGCCAGGTTGGTCTCCTTTTCCTTTCTGTGATGATTTTCCAGTGTTGGGGGAAAGAGTTGTGCGTGCCACGCAGCTTGTTCTGGGCTCCATCAAGGAACCTGATGCCCTCAGGTGTGGTATGAAGGACACCACCAAATAGCCAGTCTTGTGTGTGAGCCAGGACAGGTTGGGCACTATCTTGCTTCAGCAAAATGTTTAGAGCCAGCTTCCATCTAAATTTCTGGAGCTTCAAAAAGTTTCTTTTCTAGGCTATACCTTGGGTTACCAGGTGTCCCTTATTACAGTCAGCCTTCCGTATCCATGAATTCATTATCCACGAATTCAACCATCCACAGTTTGAAAATGTATGTATGTATGTATTCCAATAAGCAAACCTTGATTTTGCCATTTTATACAAGGGACACCATTTTACTATGCGACTATATTTACTGGGACTTTAGGATCCACTGATGTTGGTATCCACTGGAAGTCCTGGAGCCAAATCTTAGCATCCTATTGTGCAGTAGTTCCCAGACTTTGGTCCTCTAGGTTGTTGGGCTTCAACTCCTAGAATTCCTGATTGTTGGCCAAGCTGGCTGAAGCTCCTGGAAGTTGAAGTCCAAAACATCTGAACCATTGGTATAAGGAATGTCCCTTATTTGGAGACCAGAAAGTTTATCTGGCAGGTGGCCCTTTTGTTCCCTATTTGAGGGTTGGAAAGCTTTTCCTTTCATAAAAACTGGATGAGATGCCCCCAAAATCCCATTTTTTTTAGTATAGACCCTTTATGAAGACAGAAATTAGTGCATCATATAACTTGTCAATGCGGACAAGATGTTAATTTTTTCAGAGAAACACGTGGTTAAGTGAACTGAATACTTTCATTTGGTACTTAGGTAGAACATAAACTTGCTAAAACAGGTTGAGTTTCCCTTAACCAAAATGCTTGGGACCAGAAGTCTTTTGGATTTTTTTGGCCTTCGGAATACCTGTATTTGCATATATGCATAATAAGACATCTTGAAGATGGGACCCAAGCCTAAACAAAAATTCATTTATTTTTCCTATATCCCTTAAACTCATAGTCTAAAGGTTTTGTGTATGAAACAAAGTCTGTGGACACTGAACCATCAGAAAGCAAAGGGGTCATCCTAAATAATTTTGTGCATGAATCAAAACGTGTGTACACTGAACTGTTGGAAAGCAAAAGTGTCATTGTCTCAGCCACCCATGAGAAAAAGCTTTATTATTTGGAGTATTTGGGTTTTCAACATTCCAGACAAGGGAGACTCCACCTTAGCTACTTCATGGTTGTGAACTTTGCTGTCCCTCGTTGCTGTTTTGAAAACCTGGCAACACAAGGTACAACACCCTGCCTTTCCTAGCCCAGTGGTGGTCCCTGGACTAGTGTCAGTTCCTGAGTCATTGGCTGCTGATCCTTAGCAAGTTTCCAGGAAAGTAAGAAACCATGTAATGCAATATAAAAAAAATTGTGCCAATGGGCACAAACATGGTGCCAGTCTCTAACACACTGGGGAAATAATAATTCCCAGTCCTTCACATCAGACAGCTTGGGAAGCACTGTCCTAGCCCATATGGCAAATAAGAACCATGGGGATTATGGGAGCTGCAGTTCAAAAAGACAACTTGACTGAGTTCAGGTTTATCGTTATGCCCAACTGCAGACTTGTGTATTTTAGAACTGTTAGGTATCAAGAGAGAAAAGTACTGAGATGGCATTTTTAAGTTCAGAAGCTTTTATCTGTATATACATGAATGCATTTCTTCAAATAAAAGAAGCATGTACCCCAAGCGACAACAACAACAAAAAAAGCAAGAGAGATTTTCAGATAAATTTCTGCTGCTGTGGTGAACATCTTGTCAGAAGTGGAAAATTAATTACAGGCCCCTTGAACTAAATGACTGATATACAGGTCTTGTTTCATGAGAACCGCCGGATGTTTAAGATTACACAATGAATAAGGTTCACCCAGAGGTTGAAAAAAACATATAAAGCTTATGCTATAATTAGGAAGTGAGAAAATAGATGTGGTTTATTTTGTCAAGCATTTCAGCTTCAATCCATCAGGCAGAAATATAAAACATACCCTAAAGGAACAATCTGTCCAAAGTGTGTATCTTTTGTATCCCACCTTTCCGCCAAGGGGAATATACAAAATTCTTCCTTCCCGTCTTCTTCCCCATTGCATTCCCCCCCCCTTGCAACCAAACTTTGGAAAAGTTATTTTTTGGGACAATTACTCCCAGAATTCCCCAGCCAGCAGAGACAGTAGCCATGCTCGCCAAGGGTTTCAGGAACTTGTAGTCCCAAAAAGTAACTTTTCTAAGCGGTGCTAAAAACAACGCTGCAAGGTAGGCACGCCCAAGCGATAACAACAAGTCCAAAATGAACTTGTATTGCCTAGTACTCCACTCATTACATCACATTCTGGCTAAAGGTGTAGCAGTTTAATCCAGGAATGGCAATCATATGGTACTCTAAGACACTGGATTGCAACTCCCATCAACTCTAGCCTGGACAGTCATTGCCAAGGAATGCTGTGAATTGCAGTCCAACAATCTCTAGGGGGCTGCAAGACTCCCAGCTCTGGTTTAAGCCCTTTCAAGACACATCACTTTCAGTGAGATACACAGACTATCTTGGAGGATGAGCAAGTTGTGACCCTCCAAATGTTCACATCCTAGCCAGCATGGCCAGTTGTGAAGGATGATCGGAGATATACTCCAGCAGCATCTGAAGAGCTAAGTATTGGCCAGCCCCTGGATATCTTCCCACAAAACAGCAGATGAGGTGGTGAACCTTTTACATAACTGTGACCTTTCAGACTACAGACGGAAGAAGGTTCACGACTTAATTTTCCTTTCTATCCAGAAGTTTAAAATTCCTCAGATACAGAAAATAAACATCTCAGGGAAGAAAACTAAGTATTTGCTTTCTAAAGTGTTTGATTCTCCAGCCTGGAGGTGGGCAACCGCCTTTGTCAGCCTGGAGATGGGAAACCTGTGGCCCTCTAGATATTGATGGATTGCAACTCCCATCAGCCCTTGCCAGAATAGCTAGTGGTGAAGAACTACAGAAGTTGCAGCCCAACATCGTTTGTGTGTCAAACCTGCCAGAAAAGATCCGACAGCTAAAAACACTGACAGCATTTAAAACAATATTAAAGACACATTTTTTCCGGTAGGCCTATCCAGTTGATTTTAAAACATGACCCTTTAACTTGTATATTTTAAAGAATGGTATACAGTACTTGAATTGTTTTATAGTACTGTATCATATTTTAACTGTTGATTTTATGTGTTTTCTTTTTAACTGTGCTTTGTATTTTTTAATCTATCTTTTTATTTACACTACACAAACACAAGACTTAACATTACCATAACAATACGTACATTACCAAAATATTACACAATAACACTACCAAAAACTACCAATACCTTACACCATAACCTCCACCGACAATTACTAAACTGATACCTTTTATAATAAAAGACAAACAATACTTCGGATCCTCGATTTTGGGGTTTCTTGTAATTTATTTTCTTTTTAGTTTTCTAAAGAATAATCAATCACTATCTAATTCTACGTAGGTTATTTACAAGAAGTGTCTATGGAGTAAGCATATATAATTACTTTGTATAAATATTTTGTTTTGTATTTTAATATGCCGTACCCCTCCTTGAGCCTTGAGGAAAGGCTGGAGAGCAATAACATTCATCATCATCATCATCTGAGGGCCACAGCTGTCTCATGCTTGAACTACAGAGAAATTCAACACATGCAACTGAAGATTTAAAATGAAGACAGAGCTGGGAAGGGAGGACTTTTTGGACTATTGCACCCATACCACCACCCCAAGAAGCTGGCTTGGGGATTCTGGGAGTTGCAGTCCACAAATCAGTCCACGCTTTTGGAAAAAGAGAAAACAGATAGGCAAAGCTACTTTACCTGTTGTGTCTGTCTCTAGTTCTCCCACTGGAGTGGCTGGCAAAGAGTTCCAGGGCCGCGCAGGATCATGCTGCCGAATTCTCTGCCTTGGACGCAAAAGAGCCCCCTGGTTTGGCAGGAAGCTGACATCGTCTTGAGACAAAGGGTGGGTCTGAATTGTAGGAAAGGAAGAATCAAGATTGGACTAGGCCATTTATTTGAGTTGGAAAGCTCAGCATCCCTTAGTTATTGAGCTCTATGGGCAACATTTTTGGTTGCTGTAATTTTTTTTCCTGATAGGTCTGCTATGCCTAATGCAGGCAGACAAGAACTCAAGCCATGCTGTTGATGTCATGTAACTTTAGGATGGCTCCAACTTATGGTGACTGACCTTCTCACAGGGCTTTCTTGGCAAAATGTAGTCCAAGGATGCTTGCAATTGCTTTCATTTGAGTGTCCAAAGTCCCCTGATTGGTTTCCATGAATGGGCAGGGATTCGAACGCTGGTCTCCTTGAGCCCTTGGCTAAATCTGCTCTGCAGAAATAATGTAGTTTGACACAGGTTTAACTGACATGGCTCCATGCAATGGATTTCTGGGATATGTAGTTTTGTGAGCCATTTAGCCTTCCCTATCAGAGTGTTCTGGTGCCACAACTAACTATAAATCCCAGGATTCTATAGCATGGAGCCACAGCAATTAAAACAGTGTATTATTTCTGCAGTGCAGATTCAGCCCTGGTCCAAAACTCAAAACTATGACACTACACTGATTCAGCGCTTATTACAAATCGGATTTTTATAAATCCTGATGTTGTTAGTTTTTCTAGCTTTCATAATAGTTTGATCTACAGAAAGTGTGTTGAATTCATTTCTGACTTATGGCATCTCTAAGGCATCTCTACCATTGGGGTTTCTTGGAAAGATCTATTCAGAGGAGGTGCCTTCCTCTTAGGCTGAAAAAGTGGGATTTGCCCAAGGTCACCCAGTGGGTCTCTGGGGCTGAGTGGGAATTCGAACCCAGGCCTCCGCAAGTCCTAGTCCAGCACTCTAACTACTCCACCATGCTGACTCAATGGAAAACAGAAGGAAATTTTGCCAGGCCCATCTAATTCTATAATGCCCACATCTAGGGTTGCCATAAGTCAGGATCTCCAAACTGGGACAAATGTAGGACAACATTTTCAAATATAGGACACATTTTTTAAAAATGGAGGACACGCGAGGAGGCCGCTGGCAATCGCAGTGATTGCCGGCGGCCTCGCGGGCTCCTTCCCGGCCTCTGCCAAGGCTTCGCCCTCCACAGGGGCCAAGAAGGAGGGAAGAGGCCGCCAGCGATCGCAGCGATTGCCAGCGGCCCTGCAGGCTCCTTCTCGGCCTCTGCGGAGGCTTCAGCCTCCACAGGGGCCGAGAAGGAGGGAGGAGGCCGCGGGGAGGTGGGGAGGGTGGCGCAGCCG
>NC_056523.1:12082280-12114332 GCF_019175285.1 Sceloporus undulatus
AACAAATGTTGCAGTGTGGGGTACTCCCAGTTATCAGGAAGCCAGTGTTCCATATAACCTATACCATTCCCAAAATGTCAGCATACTGCTAACCCACTGAGCACCATACAATCGTTTGCTAGGCTGCTTTTAGGACAGGCCTTCCACCCTACCTGCCTCCACCGTTGGCTTTTCCAAGTTGGGTCCCCTCTCCCCCAAACTGGGGTTGGTGTCACTCCCGTAAAGTTTCGACCACGGACCTACGGACAGAAGAATAACCACCACTAGGTGGAATATTTGGGGCGAACCTTGCTTACAGAGGTAGCCAGTGCCACCTTAGTGCCAAGACGTCCTGAGGAGTTCCTCCCTCGGCATGGGTAGTGTTTTTTTTCTTCCATAAGTAACAGTGCTTAAATACCACCATCAGAAAGGTAGCAGGAAAAGATCAGAGAGCCAGCATGCTGTAGTGGTTTGGATCATGGCTACCCTCTGTAGACCGGGTCTGAATCCCTCTCGCATAGGAATTGAAACAGGAAATACTAGAAATGAATACGGAAGAAAACTAAGGAAAACAGCCTTACAGCAGAAAAAGTCAGAAAACGAAATGATAACCGCAGTTTATTTACATAACTTAAAGTAGAGGTGAATAGGTAAATGCAATAGTTTTTGAAAGACTTTTAGAAATACTGCAATAGTTTTAATGTTTTCGGGTGTCTTGGGCCCTGAGTTAAATTAAAATGGAGACTGTAAGGACCTTGGGCAACATCCACACATGCTCACCTCAGTGGAAGCAAACGGCAACCCCCCCCCCCGAACAAAATTCTGCAAGAAAACCCCTTGATGGTTTTGCCTGTAAGGGCACCAGTAAGTTTGGAATGAAGGCACCAACAACAAGTAATAGCAGTAAGAAAGAGCCAATGTGGAAAGCAGTCTGGGGTAGAAATTAGGATCTTGGAGACCAGGGTTCAGATTCTGCTCGCCGATGTGAAACCCACTGGGTGAACTTGGGAAAGTCACACTCTCTCAGCTCAGGGAAGGCAATGGCAACCTCCTCTGAACAAACTTGCCAGAGAAAGGTTGTGAGGAGGGTTGCCAAAATGATAGAATGATTGAAGGCACAACAGCAGCAAAGAATATCAGTAAGAAGACGATTGCCACCTGCATGCTCCAGCCTTTCTGTGGAGGACAATGCCACTCCCTTGATTGCCAGGATAGTGTTCCATAGAGCTGTCGTTGGGGACAACCTATTTGAGCTCCCAGCGCAATGTGTCTTCAGCAGCCCTGCAAAATCAGCACGCTGGTTCCATTGAGTCTCTTTGCTTGGACCGTGGCGACCAATATCAAAGAACTCCTCAGCCTGGAGCGATGTCAAGGAGAGAGAAGAAATGGAAGAAGAAGGGAACAGGATGCTAACCATCACAGAACAAGCACAGGTAACTAACGTCCAACAACATTTTGTAGGTCCTAAATGTAGCCCAGCCCGAGCTGGTGTGTTTGCATATAATAGTATACAGTACAGGACAGCATGAGCATGGAACAGTCAGCTGCATTTCCAGTACAATCCGGCAGAGGACAGTAAGCATTTGGTGCATAAACTAAATGGGTGGGAGGATGGTATAAGAAGCTAGAAGGAGAGGAATATAGGAAGGATGGTCCCCCATTTGCCAGAAGGAGGATTCCAAATCCAGAAGCCAATGGCTTTGAGGCTGCAGATATAGGAGTAGGAGGAGTCCTCCCTTATCCAATAGAACAGCTAGGGGGAGCGTGGTTGGAATATAGCAAATCCATAACACCCAAATGATAACCGTTATGTGACCACCAAATGCACAATTACATGTTACAAGCGGGTTTGAAGTAAAACTGGCTTCTTAGTCCAGGGTTCAAATACCAGCTTGGCCCAGGTAAATCTAAACTGGGGACCTGGACGTCACACGCGCTCAGCCGCAGAGGATGGCAATAACGAGCCATGCCCATCTGGGAGCTATGTGTACCATGTAATGGAGAGGAGTCCAAGATGTCTTTTTTGAAAAGAGACACTGCCTGGGTATTAACAGTGGCATAGCACTTTTAATTGTCAAAGGGGAATCCACAAGCAATTTGGAGGTTTCTGCTTGGCTGAGATACTCAGGCAAAAAACCAAATATACTTGACGGCGAAAGAGGCTGATGATTAAATTAGTTTAACTCAAAGGGGAAACAGCACCCAGGTATCTCGCCACAACCACAAAACCCCAAGAACTCCTTGGATATAGATATGACGGAACAAGGGGTAAGATGAGAACCAACAACTTGTAGAAGTTGAGATATGAGGTAAGACTTACGGCCACTATTCGGACCTGGTGTGCGACAAAGCCTGCCTTTCGGTGAATGAGCCGATAAATTGAGGCCACGTTGTGACCGGACGTATTTGGATCCTTGGAGATAACAATTATACAGATGACCCACCTCTGTACTACGGCAAGCCATACTGGGTGGTGATTATGGGAACTGTAGTCAAAAGTCAGTAATATCGGCAAGCTTGTTTTTGGTTAAGTATACAAAATACTTTTCCTACCTTGGCTAGTTATCTCAAAGTAAACCTTGAGCGTGTCAGTCAGTGTGGACGTTCCGATTGGCACAACAAATGTGGGATACCAGGGGGCTGAACACAAGCCCTACACGTAAGTTAAGATCTTCAAGAAAGAATTCCCAGATGTGGAGATTCGCCACAATGAGGAAGCTTGGCAAGGTTGAGGGAAGCAGAAAAAGGAGGGAAACCACATTCCGATGGAGGACTCAGCCAAGATGGCAATGGCCCTCAGTCGTGCAAGATGTGAGTAGTGACTGGTTATTGACGGAAATGACTTTGGGAGTGTCCCTCATTCATAGGTGCCCTAAATTGTACAGTGACGGTTAACAATACCTTGCGGAAAACGAGTGCCCCCATGCATTTGTGGCAGATAGAGTCCAAGACTTATTGTTTAGATAGAGTGAAGCCACCAGAATAAAGAGTCACTATAGAATCAACACTGGGGGACCTAAAAGATGCCTAGAGATGATGCCTCTAGCTAGACATCTTTACATTGCAACTCTAGGTCATATTCTGCCAGATGTTGACCATAAAGTTATGCTGTAGGACTTCAGATGCCTAGAGTAGATCTCTCTCCTCCCCCGTTAAGCCCGGCCACAGGTTAAATGTAAATCAGGTTACCGACAACTATGGATACCAGGTGAGGGCAATCTTTAATCTACGCTTCTTTAGCTGTTATAACACAGGAGCTCTTTGAGAAGAAAATATAATAAAGGGAAAAAGGAAGATGAGTAAACAAAACATGTAGATTGGTAAATTGTATTGTCCCAAGCAGACATTCAAAAAACCTTATCACTCATTTAAGGAAGAAGGAGAATGGTGCTCACTGTCATCTCTGCTGCAGCACCACCTTTATTGTATAATAAATCTTGTCGAATACAATTGACCTAGATGCGCCAATGGAAAGTAACTCATGAGATAGCTTACACATTTGAAGGTGCAAGAGCACCTTCTTCATGAAACAAAAGTTATTTACTGGGGCGATTTTTGATTTTGGGTCGTCTTGGTCCAGAAGAAGAAATGCCTTTCAATTAATACTATCAGTCTACCACATAGTTACCCAAGGTCAACTGGGGCAATATTTAACAATCCTTCTGGTCTATATATATGGGACCAGCAGCAACATGAGCGTCAGTCCCCCAATGTTATGGAACACCTGATCAGGAGAAACTGAAACCACAAGTTTAGTTATAAACACCTTTCTCTTCCATGCCACATTCTCTGAAGATGCCAGTCACAGCTGCGGCATAAACGTCAGGTAAAAACTCTTCCAGAACACAGCCTTGTAGCCGCGAAAACCACAAAAAACGGTTTTAACCCTACTGTTTGTGTGAAGCACTAAATTTGACGCTCATGCCTTAGAATTGAGGTGAACAGAGAATAGGCTGTTTCGTGCAAATTAGACTAATGGGAACAGCTACCTTTAGCTGCACTATCGAAAATGTTGTTTAGACCTAAAACTGTGTGTTGGTCCCGCTAAAATCAATGTTTTCAGGTGTGCTGGTACTAGATGCCCTTTTATAAATAAGAAATCCTTCCATCCATAAATGTTTGGGATATAATGCCAGATACATGTCTTTTGGCAAACAAGTAGGTACATCAGAGGCTCAATTAATCCTTTCGGTTGGATGCAATGCAATCCATAATTTTGTACTAAAAAAGTATCAGCATTTATAAAGCCCCATGATCTTTTAATTATACCTATGACTTGGGCGACAACTCTGGGAGCCAGGAATTCAAATCCCACTCAGACAGGAAAACTCACTAGAGTGGCATTCACACTAGTGGTTTTGTAGAGAGGAGGATCTGAGGAGAGATTGGAGTTGGTGATTCCAATTGGAGTTCCCCACTACAATTTGCCCTGATCAATATCTCCTGGGTGAATTTAAAACCCTATTTTATGGTTCACATACCATACTACCCGTCAATATTGATGTAAAAAAAATGGAGGCCTCCATACCGAACATGTTTAGAAATCATTCTCAGGTTTTTTTTTAAACTAGCAGTCAAAGATGCACATCTGCATCATCTGCTTCCACTGTCATAATTGGTGATGTGACGCTGCCATCTGCAATAATATGGTGCTTTGTTCACAAAGAGTTGGAGGTTCCACAGGTGGGAAGGGCAAGAACCCCGAGTTGAGGAGTTGGGATGTCCACCCTTCTGCTGTAACCCGTACCCATCAGCTTGGAGGATAGCATGGGAGGCCCCTCTGAACAACCTTGCCAAGAATAACCCATGATAGGCCCTCACCCTGGGGGTGAGTCCACTATCTTCAAACCTCAGAGGATGGCGATGGGCAAGCCCCTCTGAAGGAACCCGTTGCCAAGAAACCCGCGAAGCCTGCAAACACAAGTGGTGCAGAGAAACTGTCAAAACCTAAAAAACCCCCAAAGCTGCACATATTATCAAAAGAACCCTCTCCCCGACTTCGGCGATGCTTGTGGCGGTAAGGGGACTATTCACTGGCAGAAAAGGAAAACAACTGCGCGGATGGTTTAGAGGGACCACCTGACAGGCGGAAATTGAATCCACTGGATTTTTAAAGAGCCGGTATCTGCATCCACAAACTGCGAGCACGGAACAGGGGAAACAATGGTGGTTTTGCCACCAAGCCAAGGACCTGTGGGGACCTGCCCTCTGCCCAACCCATGCCTTGCCCCTCTCTCCTGGGTTGCCCCCCGATGGGAATCAGCAGCACATTCCCATCGGTGGCTCCCTAAACAGGCCGGCACTTTAAAAAAGGCACATGAAAAGTCTCAGTTCAAAGCTTGGGTGAAGGGGATTGTTTTGCCAGTTTCCCCCACCCACGATTTTAGGTGTGGGAAAAAACCGGTGGCAAAATAGGAACAACCCCATTTTAACTGGGTTTCCAAACCAGTTTATAATGTTAGTGTTGAATGGCACCCTAGGTGGCCTTGGATGACTCACCACTCTCAGCCACAGAAAGCCCCGCATAGGTTCACCGTTAGGATCTCCATAAGCAAAGGCCTTGAAGGGCACATAGCAACAATGACATGAAATTTAACTGAGGAGCAGTGTGGTTGAATCTTTCGGTGTTTGTAAGACCTGGAACTCCCTCCAGATTGAAAAAGATAAACAATGGTCACCGGATCTTACTGCTTTAACATTATAACATGAACAGACCTTTTATAGATGTCATAGAATCATAGAATGTAGAGTTGGAAAGACCAGCAAGGGCAATCCCCCCTGCCATGTAGGAAATTTAATCAAAGCATCCCCAACGATGGCCATAAGTCCTGTTTAAAAGACCTCCAGGAAGGAGACTCCACTACACTCCAGGAGGAGTGTTTCCCGTTGAAACAGCCCTTACTGTAGGAGCTCCTCCTCATGTGAGGTGGAATCTCTTTTCCTGCAGCTTGCATCCATTGCTCCGTTGGGTCCTAGTCCCTGGAGCAGCAGAAAACAATCTTGCCCCTCCTCAATTATGAACATCCCTTCAAATATGTAAACAGGGCTAGCATAATCACTCTTAAACCTCTCTTCTCAGAGCTTAAACATCCCCAGACTTCCTAAGTCTTCCTCACCGAACATGGTTTTCCAGTCCCGTCAACCATTTTAGTCACCCGCCTTGTGACACATTCCAGTTTCATCTCAACATCCTTTGGAATTGTTGGTGCCCACAATTGGACACAGGATTCCAGGATGGGGCCTGACCAAAGCAGAATAAAGTGGCACTATACTTCCTTAACTAGACACTAGACTTGTATTGAGTGCAACCAAAATGCAATGGGCCGTTCTGAGCTGCCAAGCCACATTGCCGGTTGACTCATGTTCAACTGTGGTCTACCTGGACTCCCAGATCCCATTCACACATAATTTCATTCAGCCAGGTGTCCCCCATCATATACGGTGCATTTCCAAGTTTTTCCTTTCCGCGCTAAGCGCAGTACCTGTACATTTCGCCAATGTTGAATTGTCATTTTGTTAGCTGGGGCCAGCTTTGTAGTCGATTCGGGTCGTTGTGAATTTTTGATCCTGTCCTCGGAGGTATTAGCGATTCCTCCTAATTTGTGTTGTCAACCTGTAAATTTGATAGGTATGCCCCCAATTCTGACATCCAAGTCATTGATAAGATGTTGAATAGCACTGGGCCCAGGTACAGAGCCCTGTGGGACCCCACTGGTCATTCTCTCCGGCATGAAAAGAGCCATTGTTGAGTACCCTTTGGCTTCAGCTGGTCAACCAGTTAAAAAATCCTGTAACAAGTTACCTTTGTCTAAAATAACCCACATTTTACAAGCTTGTTTGCAGAATATCAGGGAAACCTTGTCAAAGAGGCCGTATCTGAAATCAAGATTACTAGTCCACATATAGCTTCAGGAAATGTACTTTTAGAAATTGGACAGCTTATGTCTAGGCCCTGTTTTGTATCCTATGTCCCTCCGCTTCCTTCTTCACTCTGAGTCTTTCCTGCTTTTTTGTAACATTTTTTAAAAACCCAATGCCTTTTTTTTTTTAATGAACGAAGAAACCCTACCCATTTCCTATTTCCTAAGGTACAGTTAGGCACTCCACTTCCACTGGGTTTAGGGGCAACAGGACCCCCATGAAAAATTGGAAAAAACAGCAAATAAAAAGCCTATTTTTTTAAACCTGATAGAACAACCTCCTTTAGGAAACTCCTAGGTCGCTCTCCAGCACAACTCTGATGGTCCAGAAGTTGGACCATAAAATCATGCTGGAGGAGCCTACAAATGGCTAGGAAAATCTTATCTCTAGGCAGCTCTAGGTCCTCCAGTGTGACTCCATAGTCCCAACGTCCTGCAGCATCACATTGAAGAACCTAGGAGGACTGCTAGAGAAAACATATTAATCAGGAATAAGCAAATCCCCAAAGTCAATTCACAAACACAGAAGTCACGTTGAATTTATAAGAAACAGGGGAAATTAATGGGATTGATTGGGTGCACCCTTTCAACAGTGGTGGCGTCCGTGTCAGGGGAATGGTGAATCCGGCTCTGGGCTCCAACGCAAACGTTAAAGTTTGTGGTTACGGTCTTTGGCTAGCCTCCTTTTTAAGTCTGGCGTTAAACCCCAGGGCTGAGTCAACCACCACACTAACTGGAGGAGTCACCCAAATGTCACTGCCCGTGTTCCCATAGTAATGTCAAAACTGTTGCCCTCCAGGTGTTTGTGACTTCAACTTCGAAAGCCCCAGCCAACTGGGCCCAATAGTTCAGGCATTCTGGGGAGCTGAAGTCCAAAACATCTGAAGGAACAAGTTTGAGAACCATTGAACTATAATGGCAATCCAACAGGAGACAAGTACATTCAGAGTGCTGATGCCCGAGGGAAAGGAAAGGGTTAGGGAGACAGGAAGGCTGAATGAGAAACAGAGCAGAGAGGAGATACAGAACTGCCAGAGAAGAAGAGAAAAAGATAAGAAGAGCAGAGAGGGAGCCATACAGCATGGTGAACAATGAAAATAAACGGAACGTGTTTCTGAAGCCATTGGGCTGTCCATACGGGCCAGTTTTTTAGGCCAGGTGCCCCCCTGGCCCACTATAAGATCAGATGACGTAGACAAAAAATAAAAACTCCAGTGGCGAATCGGACCTGATGCTGTCAGTCAGATGTGGAGCTAGAGGGGATCCGGACTGATCCCAGGGGGATCAATTACCGATAAGACCAGGGTATTTACCCCCCAGGTTTTCCCTCAGCTGCTTTTCACACAGCCCCATGCCGTGATGTGCCATTGCTTTTACGCTCAAGCACCCCCCCCCCCCCGGGTTGCCTGGCCTGATACTGGAAAACAGGGTGCCTGGCCATGTGGGTGCAGCCAGGCAACGCAGTTTTCCACATCAGACGTGGTGGAATGAGGCTTGCTAGTAAGAGCAATGGTGTGGCAATGTAAGGAAGTGCACACCGGTAGTGGGTCGTCGGGGTAGATGCAAGGACAGGGTGTGTAAGAACCCACTTATCTAATGCCAACCCCAAGCGAATGACCCTGGTGAGTACCATGATTAGGATAGCATGGGCTGTGAGCCCAGGCTGGTCTTGTCCCCCCTGTTCAGCTCCCATGTAAAGTTGGAATGGTTGAAGAATGAGTGGTAGAGAAACAAACTGAGATGAAGGTGCCTGGGGCTTAAGTTGGCCTGCTACTGCCAGAAGAGTCCTGTCCACAGCTTGCCCCAGCCCGTTGGAATTACGCTGCCCACGGAGCTCCGCTCTCTAAACCCTGGCCCAATGTGGAAGGGCTCAAACCTTCCTATTGTAATCAGGCATTCCCCGTCTAAATATCACTGTGGGCCTCCCCTCCTACTTCGCGTGGGTTTTTTATTGTTTGTAAGGATTGTTTTTGTTTTTTATATGTGTTTTTTAATCTGGTTGATGCTGTTTGCCTTTGGGCATTTGTTAGCCAGCCGCCCCATCGTTGGAAGGGCGGGGTATAAAAAAAATTTTTAGGATGTATTAGTAATGATTTGGAGCCAAACAAACGGAGTGCCTTGGACAGTCCCCCCCCCTCAGGCTTCCAATCTCACGCGAGACATGTCGTACCCAGGACAAGGGACCAGGGAGGGAGGAATCCAAGACAAACTCAGTCAGGCGCCTGAGTTCTTCGTGTCAATGTTTTTATTGCAAGTTTTTGCGTGTCAGGGATGGGTGAATCAAAGTCACTATTTGCTGCCAGTGGATGGGGCCCGGTTGGTTCTCCTTCCTTTCTTCGTGATGATTTCCAGTGTTGGGGGAAAGAGTTGTGCGTGCCACGCAGCTTGTTCTGGGCTCCATCAAGGAACCTGGATGCCCTCGAGGTGTGTGTATGAAGGACAAACACAACCCAAATAGCCAGTCTTGTTGTGTGAGTGGCAGGAACAGGTTGGGCATATCTTGCTATCTTGCGTTCAGCAAAATGGTTTAGGCCAAGCTTCCATCTAAATTTCGGAGCTTGATCAAAGTTACTTTTTTCTTTTCTAGGCTAGCCTTGGGTTACCAGGTGTCCCTTAGTTACAGTCAGACTTCCGTTATCCATGAAGCAATTATCCACGAATTCAACCATTCCACAGTTTGAAAAGGGATATGTAATGTATGTAGTCCATAAGCAACCTTGATTTTGGCCATTTTAGACAAGGGGACAAAACAACCATTTTAAACTATGGGCGACTAGATTTACTACTGGGACTTGGAGGTCCCTGATGTTGGTATCCACTGGAAGTCCTGGAGCCAAATCCTAGGCATCCTATCCTATTGTGCAGTAGTTCCCCAGACTTTGGTCCTCTAGGTTGTTGGGGCTTCAACTCCTAGAAATTCCTGTTGTTGGCCAAGGCGCTGAGGCTCCTGGAAGGTGAAACGCCAAAACATCTGAACCATTGGTATAGGAATGTCCCTTATTTGGAGGACCAGAAAGTTGAGCTGGCGGTGGCCCTTGTGTTCCCTATTTGAGGGTTGGAAAGCTTTCTTTCATAAAAACTGGATGAAGATGACCCCAAAATCCCATTGTTTTTAGTATAGGCCCTTTTATGAAGACAGAAATTAGTGCAATCATATAACTTGTCAATGCGGACAGATGTTATTTTTTTCAGAGAAAACACGTGGTAAGTGAACTGAATACTGTTCATTTGGTACTTAGGTAGAACATAAACTGGCCTAAAACACAGGTTGGTTTCCCTTAACCAAAATGCTTGGGACCAGAAGTCCTTTTGGATTGGTTTTTGGGCCGTCGGAATACCTGTATTTGGCATATAGGCATAATAAGGACATCTTGAAGATGGGACCCCAAGTCCTAAACAAAAATTCATTTAGTTTTTTCCGATATGCCCTTAAAATCATAGTCCAAAGGTTTTGTGTATGAAACAAAGTCTGTGGACACGAACCATCAGAAAGCAAAGGGGTCAGCCTAAATAAGTTTGTGCATGAATCAAAACGTGTGTACACGGAACGTCAGGAAGCGAAAAGTGTCATTGTCTCAGGCCACCCATGAGAAAAAGCTTATTATGTTTTTGGAGTATTTGGGTTTTCAACATTCCAGACCAGGAGACTCACCTTAGCTTACTCATGGTTTGTGAACTTTGCTGTCCCTTGTTGCTGTTTGTGAAAACCTGGCAACACAAGGTACAACACCCTGCCTTTCCTAGCCCAGTGGTGGTCCCCCTGGACTAGTGTCCCGTTCCCTGGTCATTGGCTGCTGTCCTTAGCAAGTTTCAGGAAAGTAAGAAACCATGTAAGGCAATAGAAAAAAAAGTGTGCAATGGCACAACATGGTGCCAGTCTCTAACACACTGGGGAAATAAAATTCACAGTCCTTCACATCAGGACGCGTGGGAGCACGGTCCGCTAGCCCATATGGCAAATAAGAGCCATGGGGGATTATGTGGAGCTGCGGTTCAAAAAAGACAACCTTGACTGAGTTTCAGGTTTTCGTTATGCCCACTTGCAGACTTGTGTATTTTAGAACTGTTAGGTATCAAGAGAGAAAAGTACTGAGATGGCATTTTTAGTTTCAGAAGGTTTTTATCGGTATATACATGAAATGCAGTTTGCTTCAAATAAAAGTAAGCATGGAACCCCAAGCGACAACAACAACAAAAAAAGCAAGTAGAGATTTTCAGATAAAATTTCTGCTGCTGTGGGAACATCTTGTCCAGAAGTGGGCACATTATTACAGGCCCCTTGAACTAAATGGACTGATATACAGGTATTGTTTCATGGATAACCCGCCGGAGATGTTTTAAGATTACACAATGATAAGGTTTTAACTCCGGAGGTTGAAAAAAACATAGAAAGCGTATGCTATAGTAGGAATGAGAAATAGATGTGGTTATTTGTCAAGCATTTCACAGCTGCAATCCCCATCAGGCAGGAAATATAAAACATACCCTAAAGGCACAATCTGGTCCAAAGGGTGTATCTTTTGTATCCCAACCTTTCCGCAAAGGGGAATAAGACAAAATTCTCCTTCCGTCTCTGCCCCCCCATTGCATTCCCCCCCCTTGCAACCAACTTTGGAAAAGTTATTTTTTGGACAATTACTCCCAGAAGTCCCCAGCCAGCAGAGACAAGTAAGCCATGTCTCGCCGAAGGTTTTCATGGAACTTGTAGTCCCAAAAAGTAAATTTTCTAGCGGTGCGAAAACAACGCTGCAGAGGTAGGTATGCCCAGCGATAATAACAAGTCCAAAGTGACTTGTAGTGCCGAGTAACTCCACTCATGACATCACATTCTGGCTAAACAGGTGTAGCAGTTTAATCCAGTGAATGGCATCATAGTGGTACTCTAAGACACTGGATTGCAACTTCTCCCATCAACTCTAGCTAGACAGTCATTGCCAAAGGAATGCTGTGAGTGCAGTCCAACAAATCTCCTAGGGGGCTGCAAGGCTCCCAGCTCCTGGTTTTAAGCCACCTTTCAGAGAAACATCACTTTCAGTGGGATACACAGGATATCTTAGAGGATGGAGAGGTTGACCCCTCCAAAGTTCACATCCTAGCCAGCATGGCCAGTTGTGAAGGTGATTGGAGATATACTCCAGCAGCATCTGAAGAGCTAAGTATTGGCCAGCCCCTGGATATCTTCCCACAAAACAGCATATGGAGTGGTGAACCTTTACATAACTGTGACCTTTCAGACCGACGGAAGAAGGTTCACGACTTAATTTTCCTTTCTATCCAGAAGTTTAAATTCCGCAGTACAGAAAATAAACATCTCAGGGAAGAAAACTAAGTATTGTGCTTTCTAAAGTGTTTGATTCTCCAGCCTGGAGGTGGGCAACCGCCTTTGTCAGCCTGGAGAGTGGGAAACCTGTGGCCTCTAGATATGTGATGGATTGCAAACTCCCATCACCCTGCCAGAATAGCCTAGTGGTGAAGAACTACAGAAGTTGCAGCCCAACACGTTTGTGTGTCAAACCTGCCAGAAAAGGTCCGACAGCTAAAAAAACTGACAGCATTTAAACAATATTAAAGACACATTTTTTCCGTAGGCCTATCCAGTTGATTTAAAACGACCCTTTAAACTTGTAATTTTAAAGAAGGTATACAGTACTTGAATTGTTTTATAGTACTGTATCATCTTTAATGTTGATTTTATGTGTTTTCTTTTAACTGTGCTTTGTATTTTTTAATTATCTATCTTTATTACACACAACAAACACAAGACTTAACATTACCATAACAATACGTACATTACCAAAATTACCATAACTTACCAAAAACTACCAAAACCTTACACCATACCCCACCGAACAACTACTAAAACTGATACTTTTTTATAATAAAAGACAAACAATACTTCGGATCCTCGATTTTGGGGTTTTCTTGTAATTTTTTTCTTTTTATTTTCTAAAGAATAATCAATCACTATCTAATTCTACGAGGTTATTTACAAGAAGTGTCTATGGAGTAAGCAGATAGATAATTACTTTGTATAAATATTTTGTTGTATTTTAATATGCCGTACCCCTCCTTGAGCCTTGAGGAAAGGCTGGAGAGCATAACATTCATCATCATCATCATCGGAGGGCCACAGCTGTCTCATGCTTGAACTACAGAGAAATTCAACACATGCAACTGACGATTTAAAATGAAGACAGCGCTGGGAAGGGAGGACTTTGGTACTAGCACCCATACCACTCCCCAAGAAGCTGGCTTGGGATTCAGGGAGTTGCAGTCCACAAATCAGTCCACGCTTTTGGAAAAAGAGAAAACAGATAGGCAAAGCTACTTTAAACCTGTTGTGTCCTGTCTCTAGTTCTCCCACTGGAGTGGCTGGCAAAGAGTTCCAGGGCCGCGCAGGATCATGCTGCCGAATTCTCTGCCGTGGACGCAAAGAGCCCCTGGTTTGGCAGGAAGTGACATCGTCTGTGAGACAAAGGTGGGTCGGAATGTAGGAAAGGAAGAATCAAGATGGACTATAGCCATTATTTGAGTTGGAAAGCTCGAGCATCCCTGAGTTATTGAGCTCTATGGCAACATGTTTTGGTTGCTGTAATTTTTTTCCTGATAGGTCTGGCTTGCCTAATGCAGGCAGACAAGAACTCAAGCCATGCTGTTGATGTCATGTAACTTTAGGATGGCTCCACTATGGTGATTGACCTTCTCACAGGGCTTTCTTGGCAAATGTAGTCCAAGGCGTGCTTGCAATTGCTTTCATTTGAGTGTCCAAAGTCCCCTGATTGGTTCCATGAATGGGCAGGGATTCGAACGCTGGCTCCTTGAGCCCTTGGCTAAATCTGCTCTGCAGAAATAAGTAGTTTGACACAGGTTTAAACTGACATGGCTCCAGCAATGGATTTCTGGGATATGTAGTTTTGTGAGCCATTTAGCTTCCCTATCAAGAGTGCTCTGGTGCCACAACTAACTATAAATCCCAGGATTCTTAGATGGAGGCCACAGCACTTAAACAGTGTTTATTCTGCAGTGCAGATTTAGCCCTGGTCCAAAACTCAAAGCTATGGACACTACACTGGATTATCAGGCTATTACAAACGGATTTTTATAAATCCTGATGGTGTTGTGTTTTCTAGCTTTCATATAGTTTGATCTACCGAAGTGTGTTGAATTCATTTCTGACTTATGGCATCTCTAAGGCTCTCTACCATTGGGGTTTCTTGGAAAGATCTATTAGAGGAGGTGCCTTCCTCTTGGCCTGAAAAAGTGGGATTTGCCCAAGGTCACCCAGTGGGGTCTCTGGCTGAGTGGGAATTCGACCCAGGCTCCGCAAGTCCTAGTCCAGCACTCTAACTACTCCACCAGCGACTCAATGGAAAAACAGGAAGGAAATTTTGCCAGCCCAATCTATTCTATAATGCCCACATCGAGGTTGCCAAATTCAGGGATCTCCAAACCTGGACAAATGTAGGACAAGATTTTCAATATAGGACACATTTTTTAAAAATGGAGGGACACGCGAGGAGGCCGCTGGCAATCGCAGTGATTGCCGCGGCCTCGCGGGCTCCTTCCCGGCCTCTGCCGAGGCTTGCCCTCCACAGGGGCCAAGAAGGAGGGAAGAGGCCGCCAGCGATCGCAGCAATCGCCGGCGGCCCTGCAGCGCCTCTCGGCCTCTGGAGCTTCGGCCTCCCAGGGCCGGAAGGAGGGAGGAGGCCGCGGGGAGGTGGGGAGGGTGGCGCAGCCGGCACAGGGAGGTCCGCCCCACCCTCGGCTCTTCCGCCCCAGGCCTCGCTGCCCTCTCTTCCTCCGCCCATCCGTGCAGCCATGCGCAGTGGAGGAGGGAAGAGGGCAGTGAGACCCCGTGGGTTGTGGCGCAACCGGCTTGAAACCAGGGTTGTCCCGGTTTTGGCGGCAGGCAAACCTGGGACGGGAGCGGGCCGGTGCCGACAAAAACCAGAAGATCCCGGTTTGCAAACGGGTTATGGCAACCCTATGCCACATCTGTGATGGACAACATATAGTATCAAGGTGTTAATCTGCAACTCCAGTCATTTTTCACCCTTAGCAATGTTGGTGTGGCTCATGGGAGCTGCAGTTTACCGCAGGGTTGCATTTTGCAACCCTGTTTTGATCAACAGGCTCCCTGGGGTTTCAAAAGCAGCTTTTGCAACTCTGCCTGGACAGTCGGACAAGCACATCACAAGCTAGCCAAAAGACTGGGGGGGGGGGGGGGGGAATCACATATTTCCTACCTAATACAAATAAGTCTGTCATGTTTAATACTGTTACATTCACAGTGAAAGCTGTTTAGATTAGATTCCAAAGATAATAGCCAGTGCGGCAATCTGTGATAAATATACTAATCTGAATGGATTATGTAACATTGTGACGGTCTTAATATTCATAGAATCATAGAATCGTAGAGTTGGAAGAGACCGCAAGGGCCATCCACTTCAACCCCATTCTGCCATGCAGGAACTCTCAATCAAAGCATCCCCAACAGATGGCCATCCAGCCTCTGCTTAAAGACCTCTAAGGAAGGAGACTCCACTACCCTCCGAGGGCGTTTGTTCCTCTGTTGAACAGCCCTTAATGTCAGGAAGTTCCTCCTAATGTTGAGGTGCAATCTCTTTTCCTGTAGCTTGCATTCATTGCTCCGGGTCCTTGTTCCCTCCTCAATATGACATTCCTTCAAATATTTAAACAGGGCTATCATATCCTGTTTAAATATTTGAAGGGATGTCATATTATATTTATTATTTAAATATTCATTGTTTTATATATTATAGAGCCAGCTGTGACTTTAAAAGTCTTAAAAGCTTTTAATAATGTTTGTAAGTTTGTAATTTGATGGCGATAACCTATACAGGGTGGTCATGAATAAATTGTATTAAAGTATATTGTGTTCCATGCCTTAGATCAAGGGTGGGAAAGGCACGGTCTCCCGTCACTGTTTACAATTTTCTGTGGTGGCTGAAGTTGATGGGAGTTGCAGCCCAGCAACACCTGAGGGCCACAAATTCCCTATTCATGCATTAGAGCAGGGGCAGGCAAAGTGTGCCCAAGTGCCCTTCAGGTGGCATGGGACACATTTTTGCTATGTTTTGGGCCCCTCTGCACTATACTTTCATGGATCATTTTAATAATGTCTAGCCTAAATACTCTAAAGGTACCAGATCCCTTCTAATATTGAAAGCTAAGCAGCGTCAGCCCTGGTTAATACTTTAGTGGGAGACCGCCAATGAATACCAAGTGCTGCAGGGAAGATTTCAGAGGAAGGAACTGGAAAAACCACCTCAAAGTATTCCTTGCCAAAGAAAACCCCTTGAACTAGATGGGGTCACCATAAATCAGCTTTGAAGGTACACATACACACACAGAGACAGAAAACTAAGGCTTAAGCTACAATGCCCATAAACCCATAATAATGCCCATAAGAATGGACATAGCCAATGGGGGGGGGTCCATGGGGTCTGGACCCCCCCCCTTCCCAAAATCCTGGCTACATCCCTGCCATAAGTCTTGGACAATGGTGAGGGATTATAGGAGACAGAGCCTCAAAGTACCCAGGGCTATGTACAGTACCTGATCCTTGTTGGTCCCCCTTTTTAAATTGTAGGGAGCCATATTTCAGATGGAGAGCCAGCATGATGTAGTGGTTTGAGAATTGGACTACGACTCTGGAGACCAGGGTTGGATTCCCACTGAAGTACAAAAACTCATTGGATGACTTTGAGCAAGTCACACACTCTCAGCCTCAGCAGAAGGCAAAGGCAAGCTTCCTCTGAACAAAGCTTGCCAAGAAAACAATGTAATAGGGTCGCCTTAGGGTTGGCATAAGTCAGAAACAACTTGGAGGCACACACACAACAACCCCTTAAAGGTGACTAGATGCATTTGGAATCAATTTACTTTGTTGCAGGGAATATGTTTGGGGATACAATGTCCCAAGGCCCCTGAAGAGCTAATGTGCCCCCATAAACCTTCCATAGTTGCCTACCCCTTTCTTAGGGCTTTATCACACGGGGACTATTGGAAGTATAAATGGGGATTGTCCCATGAAAATTGCGCATTCGCAATGAAGATTTTCACACAATATCGCAATTAAATGGCCGTTATCCCTGGGATTATCCCATGAAAACCATGCAACTGCAATAAAGGTTTTCACACAACATGGCCTTGAAAAGTAATTAAAGTACCATTAACCTGTGAATAACCAGGCAATAAACAGCAACAAATCATTCACAGGATTTTCCTGTGAATGTTTTTTGCTGTTTATTGACTGGTTATTCCCTTGTTATTCCCAGGATAATGGTCGATGTATGTAAAAATCTTAATTGCAATTTAATAATGATTGTGTGATTTTCACAGGATAAACCCCATTTAAACTTCCAGTTTTCCTCTGTATGATAAAACTCCTTAGAGGAAGACAGAAAATGTAGCAACAATAAGTTAGAGCAGGAAGTGAAGTGTCCTCTGAGTAAAGAGGATATTGCATTCAATCATCCTGTAAAAGGCAGCTATTGCTTTGCACCAGGGAAGGGTTCCCCCCAACACACAAAATGAACATTTACAGATCAAACTTGTGATTAAAGGTCCAAGGCAGGATCTAGAAAAACAGCAACAGGCAATTCTACAACCTGGAGATATTACGTGTCTTCTTCACCCTAATATGAGCATTCAAACAAGCAAGATCCCAACTTTTAAAAGGCAATGTCATCCTTCCAGGCTGCAGCCTGGCTATTGAGATGAACACCAGTGATTCTGCAAATTAATCAAAGGCAGCTCTTACCATCAGAATGTTCTTCCCAATGTTTATGTGGAATCCCTTTCCCTGTAGTTTACTGTATATGCTCATGTATAAGTCTAGAGATTTTAGTCAAAAATTGACCTAAAAAAACCCGAGTCGACTTATCCACAGGTCAATGTAAGTACTGTACTGTACTTTAACTCTTATTAAATATGAGCCATCCCCTGGTAAAGGGCAAGAGCATAATCTATCTTGGGAGTACTGACCCCTCTCTATTATCTCATCCATCCAGTCTTTAGGATGAGCACAAACAGTTGTTCCTGCTGGAATTTTGTAAGTTCTTTGACATTGTTTACCTTTGCTTTATCCTTTAAATCCTTTGTTACATGCCCATATGTTTTTCCCTCAACTTATCCATGGATCATATCAAAATCCATAATTTTTGCTCCCAAACCTGACCTTGACTTATACATGAGGTCAATTTATAGTTGAGTATATAGGGTACATTCATAACCCCGTATCCTAGTCTCTGGCACAGCTGAAAACAAGCTTGATCCATCCTCAATATGACATCCCTTCAAATATTTAAACATGGCTAGCATGTCACCTTTCAGGTTTCTCCAGAATTGGACACAGACTCCAACTGAGGTCTGACCAAAGCAGAATAGAGTGGTATTATTGTTTCCTTGATTTAGACACTACACTCCTACTGATGCAGGCTAGGATCATATTGGCATTTTTAGCTGCTGCATCATCCTGTTGACTCATGTTCAGCTTGTGATTTACTAAGATATTGGCAAGATTTCTTCAGAGAACTTTCCTCTGAACCTGAGTGAGACTGACTTGCCATACGTCACCCATGGCTGAATGGGCATTCAAACCCTGGTCTCCCACAGCCTAGTCAAACCTTCACATCGCAACACCACACTTGCTCCTTGAATAGCCATGCAGAAAAAGGAATTTCAGCAGGTATAGCTTTGCATAAACAGCTGTGCCTGCAGAGATCTCTTTTTCTAAGGCAAAAGGAGCCCCATCCTCTCTTGCAACTAGCCAGCCTAACCCAGAGTATCCCCTAACATCCTGTTTGCTTCTCAGTATCTTTTGCTTTTGGCTTGAATTCTGCCAATAGAATCATTGAATCATAGAATTGAAAGAGGCCACAGGGGCCATCCAGTCCAACCCCCTGCCATGCAGGAACTCTCAATCAAGGCATACCTGACAGATGGCCATCCAGCCTTTGTTTAAAGACCTCCAAAGAAGGAGAGTCCACCGTTCTCTAAGAGAGTATGTTCCACTAGCAAATAGCTCTTACTATCTGGGAGTTCCTCTGATGTTTAGGTGGAATCTCTTTTCCTATAGCTTGCATCCATTGTTCTGGGTCTTGTTCTCTGGAGCAGCAGAAAACAAGCTTGCTCCCTCCTCAATATTTATGTGTTTTATTTATTTATGGTATTTATACCCCCCTCTTCAGCCCTAAAGGCTCTCAGAGTGGCTCCCTTCACCCCCTGAGTCTGCAGTGAATGGTTTCAATGGGCGCTGTGTTTACCAGCCCTGTCCCTAAGTAGCACAACATCTACTTTACAGCTCATGTTGTTGACTTTCTTTCAGCCTTGGAGACTGGGGTGAGAATACTGCAGCCCTCCAAATGTTGGACTATAGCTCCCAGCAGCTGTAGCCAGCACAGTCAGCAGTGAAGAATGCTGGGAACTGCAGTCCAACAACTGATCTGGAGGGCCACCCATTATCCCCTTACTTACTCAAAGAAGTATGCCTCTTACCCATTCTCCCCTGGTTCTGACAGTGGGGCCATCACACGGTAGCATCTCTTCTTCCTCTGTTGTATCCATTTTGTTCTCCATTTTCTCAATTTGCTCCCAGTCAGCTGCCCGGAGGCTCTCAGGCCAGAAGGTAGTAGAGAGGGTTTGTTTTTCTTTTCCCTGCTATGTGAGAGAAGAAAGAAACTAAACAGATACTGTGACATTCAGAGCCTTAGTCCAGAAGTCTCGCACTTCCTGCTTTCGGAAAGAAAATGTAGCCGTGTGTGCGAGCATGCGTACAGGAAGGGAAGATAACACGCTCCAGTTAAATCCCCACTTCTGCGTCCTATTAATAAATCATATCACTCCTGTCCATATACACACAGGGCATGTCGGCCTCCTCACCAGGGGCAGTGAAGGAGGCGCACAATGTTTCTCCTTCTCAACCAGAAGGGATCTCTCCACACAGTGAAACATCCCATTGAGAAAACAGGCAACAACTGCAAGATTGTTTTTGCAGTTTGGAACTTTTTTGTTACAGGGAGAAATCATTTCCCTCCATAGAATAGAGAGGATCTGTTTTCACTAAGTATTATCATTATCATTATCATTATTATTATTCTGAAAAATAGTACCAATGAGTGAAAGAAATGATGCACCAAAAAATAGCCAATGTAGTAGTTTGACTGCTGGATGCAGGGTGCACCCACACTGTAGAAACGATGCCGTTTGACACCACTTTAAGTGCCTGCACTCCAGCCTATGGAACCCGGGATTTGTAGTTTTACAAGGCCTCTAGGCTTCGCTGACAAAGAATCCCGGTGCGTCACAAAGCCACAAATCACAGTAGTCCGTAGGATGGAGCCATGACAGTTAATGTGATGTCAAACTCATTCTTTCCATAGTGTGGAAGCATCCTAGGACTCCAAGAGACCAGTGTTTGAATCTGTGCTCGGCCATGGATACCCATTGGATGACCTTGTGGCAAGTCACACTCTCTCAGCCTCAGAGGAAGGCAACAGCAAATCCTCACTGGATAAATCCGGCCAAGAAAACTCCATGATAACTGTCTTAGGGAAGCTGAAAACTGGAGGCACAAAACAATGTACCAAAAAAACCCAAAAAACCCCTTATAAATCTTGCCTAGTGGGGGAGGAAGGGGAACTTTTAAATAATTCATTCTTGCATGCAAAAATACGAATAAAGCAAATATTTCCATCACTTGTGAAGTCGAAGGCTTTCATGGCCAGCATCTATAGTTTTTTGTGGGTTTTTCGGGCTATGTGGCCATGTGTAGAAGAGTTTATTCCTGATGTTTTGCCAGCATCTGTGGTTTGCAGATGCCAGCCACAGATACTGGCGAAACATCAGGAATAAACTCTTCTAGACTGGCCACATAGCCTGAAAAACCCACCAAAAATTGTTTACATCACGTTCTTTGCAAGAGCAAACATAATTAGAATGAGTTTTAAAAAAACCCACAGAGATGCCCATCAAGAGTGAAAGGAATGAAAGCAAGATTGCCATCTTACCAAAAAGAATTAGCTTTGTCTGTCCCTGGGTCTTTCATGGTAGTTCATTCTACTAAAAATCAGCAGCTGCCAATCCCCCAGGAGCTAGGTAAGAATCAACATTTCAACATCTTTTACAGCTGACACATCACATTCCCCTTAAAGGCACAGGTGAGGGGGTGTTGTGTGTTTTCAAGTTACACAATCACATGGTTTTCTTGCCAAGATTTGTTCACAGGGGGTTTGCCTTTGCCTTCCTCTGAGAGAGTATAAGTTGCCCAAGGTCACCCAGTGGGTTTCAACGGCCAAGCGGAGATTCGAACCCTGCTCTCCCAGAGTCCTACTTCTAGTCCAACATCAAACCACTACACTATGCTAAGTAGAAGCTAATAAGCAAAAGCCAACAACTCAAGATAAGCGCAAACAAATGTGTAGTGTAGTGGTTTGAGCATTGGACAGTGACTCTGAAGATCAGGGTTCAATAACTGACTTGGCCATGAAACCCACTGGGTTACCTTGGGCAAGTCACACTCTCTCAGTCTCAGAAGGTGGCAATGGCAAACTCCCTCTGAACAATCTTGCCAAGAAAACCCCATGATAGCCTCGCTGTAAGGTCACTATACATTGGAAATTACTTGAAGGCACACATCAACAACAAACATGCCTTCAAGTTGATTTATGGCAACCCCATGAATTTCATAAGGTTTTCTTAGGTAAGAAATACTCAGAAGTGGTTTTGCCAGTTCCTTCCTCTGAAATCTTGTGGCCTTTTCGCACTCCACAGTTATGACCCAACGGTCCAAAACACACTGCAGAAATCATCAGTTTGAGACCACTTTAGCTGCCCTGGCTCAGTGCTAGGGAGTCTTGGGAACTGTAGTTTATTGTCTCACAAAACCACAGTTCCCAAAATTTCCTAGCATTGAACCAGGGCTGTTAAATAGCTATAGCAAGTACATTTCTATACCGCTTATCAGTGCACTTAAGCACTCCCTAAACGGTTTACAAAGTGTAAGCTAATTGCCCCCAACAATCTGGGCACTCATTTTAGCGACTTCCTCGGAAGGATGCAAGCCTGAGTCGAGCTTGAGCCCTTTTGCTGTTATTTAACTCATAACCTTATGGTTTGTGAGTGAGTGGCTGTAGTGTAAGCATTTAACCACTGCGCCACCACGGCTCTTAAAGTGGTCTCAACCTGGATTATTTCTGCAGTGTGTTTTGGACCAATGATTCACATTAATTGCTGGAGTTCCAATCTTATAAAATCCTGGGATTTGCAGTTTAGAGAAGGGCCTTTAGAATTCTCTGCCAGCTTCTCTAACGCCTCACCAAACTACAAATTCCAGGATTCCACAGGAGGCAGCCACAGCACTTAAAGTGGGATAATAGCATACAGCAGCTGTGACAGACCTAGGCAAGATCCTGAGGTGTAAATATAGGACTAAATACCAAAGTTAGGATTGTCCATGCCATTGTATTTCCCATTTCTATGGATGGTTATGAGAGCTGGACAGTGAAGAAAGCTATGCATAGACTCATACTTAGGGTCGCCATGGGTCAAAGTCAATTTGACAGCAATTATCAACAGCAATAGCACTATAATTTTGAAGTGCAAAAAAGCCCATAGCCTAGAACACTTGGTATTCATTAGCAGTTTCCCAGCCAAGTACTAACCAGGACGGATGCTGCTTAGCTTCCAAGATCAGACCAAATCTAATTTGTTGCTGTTATTGTTGTTGTTGTGTGCATTGAAGTTGTTGTGTGCCTATAGTACATAATGAGAATGTATTTTAACTACTTGTAATTTTATATTTGTGTTGTTCTCCCGCCTCGATCCACAGGGAGAGGCGGGATATATATAAATTATTATTATTATTATTATTATTATTATTATTATGACGCTAAGGTGAATCTATCATGGGGTTTTCTTGACAAGTTTCTTCAGCGGGGGGCTGAGAGAGTGTGACCGACCTAAGGTCACCCAGTGGGTTGTCATGGCCGAGCCGGGATTCGAACCCTGGTCTCCAGAGTCATAGCCCAACGCTCAAACCACTACACCATGCTGGCACTGATATCTTTAGGGTATTTAGGCCCAACAGAAGTAAATGTAGGTATGTGCATTAATGCTCCCCGCCCCCAGTCACATTGGCTGGCCTTCCTGCCTTCCTTCCTTCCTTTCTCGTTCTTTATTTCTTTTTTCTGTCTTTCTTTCTGATCTGGTTCCTTTTTCAGGCACTTAGGCCCACAAACACATATTATCAGTATTTTTCTCAGAGGGAACATGCCACTGGCCTGTTCCAGACTGCCCAAAAAAGCTGCTTCGGGTCTCTTTGGAGGTATGCTTGTTTATGATGCATGCATCCTAAGAATCCGGAAGCTGCACCAAGCTGCACTCCCGTTCTTAGGAATGGGTGTGGCTTTGGCGCGCCCCCCCGGCTCTTAGGACCCACCCTGCATCATTTAAACATCATACCTCCAAGAGACCCGAGCAGCTTTTTGGCGTCTGGCAGCCACTGTTTCCTGCCCCTTCCCATTGTGTTGTGAAGAGAAGTGAAGCACACGGTGAGAGAAAATCATGTTAACCCTTAACCAGAGCTTTGACAAGTTCCTCATTGGTTTCTAACTCGGGATTCCCCAAGGGGACCTTAGACGTTGATAGTAACTTTTCCAGGCTCTGTTATTAACAACTATCTTTAAGAGAAAAGGTGAAGAAAAGTAAGAAGAAAGGCTTGTCTGTGTGGCTGTATACCGTTTACCTGTAAAACATGTCAGAATAATATAATAATAATAATAATAATATAATAATAATAATAAATTAACAAACAACAACATGTAAGCATGTGAATCATAATAATCATATTACAATGTCACTAAATTCTATGCAAACCTTATAATCTGATTACACAGCATTTAGCCCAACCTTATCAGTTTGAAATGTTTTTCACGCCAGCGTTTGGGAATCCCAGCAACCTGAGCTTGGAAAGGTACTTTTTTAAAAATAAGCAATAAAATTAGTTATCATTCCAAGCTCAAAGAGCAACTGTTAACTTGTCAATGTTTTAAAGTACTTTCCCATGCCACCCGCACTAGACCACGTGATATTCCCTCATCTAGCATTTAGGGAGACCATATAAAAAAAGACAGGTGCTGCGCATAAAAGTAACCAAACGTTGCATACTGAAAAAGAGTGAGTTGTCTGTCATCATGTTTCGTTTGTTATATATCTTAGTTATAGCGGGGGGGGGGGGGGGGGACGGTGTGCCTTCACTCATTTCCGATTATGGGACCCAAGAAGATGTAGGTTGGTCTCCCTTAAATTAAAATATTCCAAAATCCAAAATTGTCCGTGTGGTGGCTGAGAGAGTGACACTTTTGCTCAGTGACACCTTTGCTTTATCGTATTTGTGTATGTACTCTTATGAGTGTACTTTTATTTTTATAGTGTTGTATTTTAAGTGTGGGTTTGTGTGTTTTTAACTGTGTTTTGTATTTTAACATGCTGTACCCTGCCTTGAGAGCGGTAAGAAATAATTATTTATTATTATTTTATTAGTGTAGTAGTAGTGTAGGGTCAAGCACCACCTCACCTCCCCTCTATCCCAAAATTATTCAAAATACTGGATGTAAAATTACCTCCAGGCTATGTGTATTGTATAAAGTGTGTATGAGACATGAATGCATTTTGTGTTTTGCCATGGGTCCCATCTCCAAAATATCTCATTATGTAGATGCAAATATTCCAAATTGTGATGGGTTGGATAAACCAGTGGGATGTTCAGATATAAACTCACACATATGACAGAGTAGGCAGGTTGAGTCTCCCTTATATCATGTTCCAAAATTGTCTGCATGGGGGCTGAGACAGTGACACCTTTGTGTTCTGGTGGTTCCATATACACAAACTTTCTTTCAGGCTATGTATATAAAGTGTATATGAAACATAAAAGAATTCCATGTTTAGACTTGGACCTTGTCTCCAACGTATTTCATTATATGTTGAGAGCCAACATGGTGTAGTGATTTGAGTGTTGGGCTATTATTATTATTATTATGCTTTATTTATATAGCACTGTAGATATGCTACAACTCTGGAGACCAGGGTTCAATTCCCAGGTCAGCCATCAACCCAACTGTGGGCAACCCACACTCTCTTGGCTTCAAGGGAAGGAAATGACAAACCTCCTCTGAACAAATCTTGCCAAGAAACCCCCATGAGAGGGTCCCCTTAGGGCCACCATTAGTCAGAATCGACTTGATGCGTATATTCCAAATTCCAAAAACAAAAACATGTTTCATGTACAATTTAAAACAACAACAACAACAACAACAACACAACCTACAGACATAGTCTAAAGGTAATTTTATACACAATTTTTGTGTTGTTGTTGCTGTGTGCCTTCGCGTCCTTTCTGACTTATGGTGACCCTAAGGAGAATTTATCATGGGGTTTTCTTGGCAAGATTTGCTCAGAGAAGGTTTGCCATTGCCTTCCCCTGAGGCTGAGAGCATGTGACTTGCTCAAGAGCGTATACGAAACATAAATGGGTTTCATCTTCAGGCTTGCTTCCTACCTCCAAGATATATCTTTATGTATATGCAAGCATGCCAAAATGACGAAAAACTCAAAATCCAAAACACGTCTGGTCCCAAGCATTTTGGTTAAGGGAGACTCAACCTGTAGTCATTTGCTATTAATTCCTCCAGTGCTCCAATTACCAGAAATTGCAGTGTGTGGATTGTGAAGTCGAAGGCTTCCATGGCTGGCATCCATAGTTTTTTGTGGGTTTTTCCGGCTAAGTGGCCATGATCTAGAAGAGTTTCTACCTGACATTTCACCAGCATCTGTGGCTGGCATCTTCAAAGAATGCTGAATGCTGAAGATGCCAGCCACAGATGCTGGTGAAACGTCAGGAATAAATTCTTCTAGAACATGGCCACTTAGTCCGAAAAACCTACAAAAAACTGTAGTGTGTATGTGGATTGTCTGTGTTGTGGTAGTCTATGAGAAAAAACACACTTTATTTCAAGCGAAGGTCTCTGAGAATCACCTTGGAAAGGTAGAGGCTGACTCTGCTTGAGTGGGTAAGTTCCTAAGAACTCATGACTTAACACTATGTGGAACCTCACACCCTCCATAACAGAAGCACAAAGAAGGCGTGGGAGGAAGATACAAAGCTAGAAAGGAAGCGAAGGAAGGCAGGAGTGTGATGATGAGTAATAAAGATGGCAAGAGGTGGCGGGGAGGGGGCATTTGCAAGGAACTGAGGAAAAACAACACATATGTTGCAACTATATGTTTACATGCAAGAATATCCCTCATTAAACTGAGATTTTCTTAGTAAAATTGCAATGGTTGGGGCTACCCGTTGCATTGTCAAATTACAGAAGAAAGGGTGCCCAGGAACTGAGAAACAACAAAGAGGCTGCATTAGAGCCTGGGGTGAAATGACATTTTGGAGTTTATTGCACAAAGGAGATCGGGAGTTTGAGCGTTGGGCTACGGAAAAATCACATAATTACGTGAAACAAGTTCACACAACGTCACACAAAACCCGTCATCAAAGTGGCCACAAAGAAACATTAATGTGCATCTCTTAATTTCATGATTTCAGCGACAATGCATTTCCGATATCACTTTATTTGCGCAATTGCATGTGATAATCATTCGTACAATTACTCGCCATTTTCGCTTTCTTTGCAAGATGCTTTAAATGCACTTTCTAGTTTTGTGAACTGTTTTGCCTTCTCTGTCAGAGTGTTCTAGAAAACTGCTACTGTGACTTTAAAACACTGCAAGTTCTCTCACTAAACTCACAGCAGACTTCAGTCTGACAGAGACAGAAAGGAGGGGACCAAGGTCAGTTTAAAAACACAGATTCGTTTATTAAGACAGCTGTCTCTCCAGGATGAATTCACATTCCAAAACAACCCCAGAGCCCCGAATAAAGAAAAATGGCAACTTTTTATAGGGGTTTAGACAAAGAACCTCAACTAGCATATTTCATTGGCCATAGGAAAAGTTAAACATATAGGATTTTCGTACAATCAGGGTACAGATTCATGAATACATTAAAGGTACATTTTAGCCACATCTCATTTACCCTATCTGCTTCACCCCCCTTTACAGGCCTTGCGGAGATATCTCCCTTCCAAGAATTATGTCTCCTCTTTAATACAAACTCCAGATCCTCGAGGCAACCCCTCTGGGTCATCTCGAGCTCTTCTGCCTCAGCTCTAACCTTTGCTTGCATTCATGGGGCCTTCCAAATGCTTATACATGTGTACCTATAGTCCTACACACTACATTTATATGTATGCTAAATAGTAAACTTTAAAAATCTTCCATCTCAAGAGTGCTCTGACAATCCTACCAGAGAAAACTCCACATTGGGGTTGCCATGTGTCAGAAAAGACCTGAAGGCACACAACAAGAACAGCAGCACTGGTTCCTGTACCCTGGCAGATCCTTCCTCTCCTTCTGCCAAAGCAGCTGAGGGATCTACTCCTAGCACTCAACTCCCTGGCAATTACACCAGCCTTGCACTTTGCAAAGACTTTTCTGCATGGCAGAAAGCAAAAGCCAAGGCAGGAGGAGGGAGTTTAGGAAAAGGTTGCTGGCAGCCAGGCCAGTTTAAAGGAGCAAGGTGGCTCCTCCTCGGGGCTATTACAGCTGCCTTCCAGGCCAGAGGGACCAAATAGCCATACCAAAGGAAGACTGGGCACCACAAAATGTAGGACCATTACAGAAACATGGAGGGCATGCCCAAAGAACAGCTGAAAAATACTCCTAAAAGCTTCTGAGGAAGTAGACTGAAGTCTAGGAAAGCTCATGTTGCCAACTTCTTTCTTTCCAGTTAGTCTCAAAGAGACTCCAAGATCTCTCTACAAGGAACTAGCCAAACCACCTCTGAGTATTCCTTGCCTACGAAAAACCACTGACACTCATGAGGGTCATCATAAACTGGGCTATTTTGGGGATACAATATTTGCCATGACTTTTGCCAATCTTTTTCCAACCACTTTCTATCTAACTACTTTCCATCTGCTGTTTTGTTCGATGGTCAGGGGATTATATTGCTTTAATTACTCATGAATATGTATTTTATAGATGCTAATGTCAAGAAAATGTGGTTTTGGAAGTAAAGTCAATTTATATTAATCTACCTTGTATAGAAGGTATACAACCAACAACACAACCTTGGGCTTAAATGTTTGTGGATTTCCGTTTTCGTGGGGTGTGTGTGTGTGTCTGGAATAGATCCCCCACGAAAGTGGAGGGGTGACTGTACTGTAATTATCAATGCCAACACATTAGATATTTTATACACAGTCCTAATTCTGTGCCCAAGATGGAACTGCAAATGGCAACCACTCATCCGCATCTTGGAGTATAATACCCAAATTATGTTTGTACAATGGATGGGAAAACCCCACTACTGCCTATTCCCTTCATTGGGAGTAACAATATAATAAGAACGAAGTAAATCATCAACAGTTTCCTGCTCTTTCTCAACACTGAATATCCGCTAGTTGCCTAACAGTGCGGTCATCCCTGTTTGTTTGTTTTCTGCCCAAGCCTCTCTGTCGTATGTGGATATAATTGTGCTACAAAATGTCTTGGAGGCACACAACAACAACAAGGATCAGGTGTGTGAAGAGACACACTTAGACATTGGGCGTATTATAGCAGAAGCGGGCAACTGTAAATTTTTTTGCCTTTGGAAACCACAGAGGCTGTGGGGGGGGGGGGGGCAAACCAAACACTAAAAAGGAAAGCAGTTAGTAGTCTACTTCTAGTTTGGAAAAACAGATGTGTTTTTTTTAATGTTAAATGGTGCATTAGAGCCCTGAAACATTTTGAAAAGCTAAATTCCCTCTGCTAGAGCTTCCAGGAAAGGCATTATTTGCAGAGGGCAGAGGAGACTCAACCTCCAAGCCTGATCCTTGTTGTTCCTTGCCTCCAAGACATTTTGACTTGTGTCAACCCTAAGGGGTTTCTTGCCATTATTTTTTCAGAAGGAGGTTGCTATTGCCATCCTCTGAGACTGAGAGAGTGTGACTTGCCCAAGGTCACCCATTAGGTTTCCATACTCGAGCAGGGAGTCAAATCATGATCTCCAGAGAGGCAGTCCAAAGACTGATCTTTGGGATTTATTCCTTTCCATTGATATGCTGCTTTTCTCCTAGCGTGGGACCCAGAGCAGCTCAGAAAAATTAAATCATCCTATAAGCCATGATAAAAATTAAAACACAATTTAAAAATCATTCCAATACAACCATACCCTCCAACTGTCGCAATTTGGCAGGGAAAGTCCCAATCATCTGTCATTCCCCTTTATTGCCCACATTTAAAATGTCCCAACTTCTCTTTCCTACTTTTCCCCTTTAGGCTCAGCTTACCTCCTTGCTGCAAAATGAGTGTAAAATGCAGTAGTTGTTTGTACTGAAGTCAGTGGGGGTAGCGTTGCCATAATTTGCTACCACCAAACTGGAACAAAACGTAGAAAAAATGTAGGACACAATGTAGGACAAAATTTGCCGAAAAACTGAGGACACAACACAGAAACATTAATAATTTTTTAAAAATGAATATAAATACTTATTTACAAAAAAAAAAATCAAGGATATTTTGGCACTAGACAGAAGGCACACAACAACAGATATAATGAAAAATACATCTGTACCAACCTCTGAGACTGACCTGCCGCTGCTTGGGTTTTGGTCGCCTCTGCCGCCAGCGCCTGCAAGGGAACCGCGGCAAGGCCTCCTTCCTCGCGGCTCCCTTGCGGATTGCGACGGTGGCAATGAAAACCCAGGAAATTTTAAAAAGCAGGATGGGACCTTCCCAAACGCCCCAAAACCAGGAAAGTCCCACCCAAAAGCAGGAAATGGCAACCCTAGACCCAGAGCAATGGATGCAAGCTCCAGGAAAAGAGATTCCACCTCCACATTAGGAAGACCTTCCTGAGAGTAAGGGCTGTTCGACAGAGGAACACACTTCTTCCTCGGAGTGTAGTGGAGTCTCCTTCCTTGGAGGTCTTTAAACAGAGGCTGGATGGCCATCTGTCAGGGATGCTTTGATTGGGATTTCCTGCATGGCAGAATGGCGTTGGACTCGATGGCCCTTGTGGTCTCTTCTAACTCTACGGTTCTATGATTCTATTTCTAGTGGCTCGGAGATTACGTCTGCCAGTACTTTTAATACCCTTGGATGTCATTCCTCTTACCTTGGACCCTGGAATTCGTTTGAAGTATTCCTGTCCTACTTCTTTACCCATTCTGTGCTTATCAGTATCCATTTAATTTCCCAAGTAAAATTCATTCACTTCCTTCCTAGGCAGGCGAAGGGAGACCAGCAGAGTGAGCAGGTGCCTCAGGAGAATTCCCTCTGTGGCTGTGGATGCCTTGGAAAGTGCAGCCCAAATGGGCCTTGAGCCCTGCTTTTACCTGGCAGAGCCTTTCCGCAGAGGCCCATGGCTGCCTGTGTTGCCCTGATGCCAAGAGAATAAAGGACATCCTAGGACCGTGATGACGAACCCGTGGCACGTGGTGCCATTTCGCCAGGCACGGGGCGAGGGAGAAGGCGGAACGAGCACATGCCCATTCCGCCTCCTCCCTGTCATTTTTGGGCCTCCCGCTCTCTCTGTCGAAGAGCGGGAAGCCAGAAAATGGTGCCTGGGAGGAGGAGAAAGAGGCGTGCGTACGTCTGTCTCCTCCTCCCAGCCGTCTTCCCATTCCTCCGCGCGAAAGAGCTCCATGGAGCCCTTTCGCGCAGAGGAAAGAGAAGCCGAGGAAGAGGAGGCTGGGACGTGTGCCCAGCCTCCTCCTCCTTGGCTTCTCCTTCCCCCGTTTGCCCTCCCAGGCCCAAGGCAGCGCTGCCTTCGGTTTGGAAGGCAAGGAGGGCAGGAGAAGGGGCCCCATGCTGGCTTCTCCTTCCTTCCTCCCCTTCCCAGGCCCAAGGCAGCACTGCCTTCGGTTTGGGGAGGGGAGGAAGGAAGGAGAAACAGCCCCATGCCGGCTTCTCCTTCCCCCGCTCGCCCTCCCAGACCCATGGCTGCCCTGCTGTGGGTTTGGGGAGGCGAGGAGGGCAGGAGAAGGGGCCCCAGCTGGAGGCCAGGGAAAGGGTGGGGGGAGAAACCCTGCTCCTGGAGAGCAGAAAGCTCCGCCCCCTGACACACTGTCCCTGCCCCCAGGGTGTAAGCCCTGCCCCCGGCACACGGTCCCTGCCCCCAGGGGAAGAAGCCCCGCCCCGGCACACGAACCAAAGGTTCGCCATCACTGTCCTAGGATGATCCTTTGTCCTGTTCCTTTTGTCTGAAAAACAGCAAAACTACTGATTCTGCAGAGTTGTGTGAATGACAAAAGGAAAGCAATAGCTAGCATATAATTGTCAGTAGTTATTTTTTACACGAACGTCTCACTATTTTTCTGCTTATAATTTGAGTTGGTCCATTGCATTGATCTTTCTCCTCATCAATACATGTTCGTTTTGTATTTTATCTTCACATGAGCATTTGAAAAGGTGGTGATGTAAAGCACCCTTCACACTAGAATCATAGAGTTGGAAGAGATCACAAGGTCCATCCAGTCTAACCCCCTGCTATGCAGGAACTTACAATGAAAGCACTGCATGATAGTTGTTACTGTGAAAGCCTGTTGTTGTTGTTGTTTTTTGTTAACTGCCCTAAACTAGTTCAACCCATAGGAAACCTATGAACAGGAAACCTCCAAGTCACTTTCTCCTTTGCTCCCTGCTCAGCTCTTTCATTGAATGTTGATCAATCTGGAATGCAGTCTTCTTCCTCTTTTCGTTAATGCCTTTGGCTTTACAAAGCATTCTAGTCTTTACTGGGGAGTCCTTTCTTCTCAAACTATGGCAACCTCACTTTACTCATCTTTGCCTTAGAGAACATTGGGCCCATCTCCTGGTCATTTTAGCTTTCCCAACCATACATAGAAATTGGGAACGTGTAGAATGAGTATTTGTGTAGTAGTAGAATTTAATGATAATATCTTTACACTTCAGGATCTCCTCTAGTTACTTATTTATAACTTATTTATTAGTTAATTATTTGTATTTATTTCATTTATATGCTGCCATTTATTGCATTTGGTGATGAACGTTTTTGCTAAGGGCATCC
>NC_056523.1:12114357-12121937 GCF_019175285.1 Sceloporus undulatus
GCATCCAATGTTAAGTGGGAACCAGAGGATGAAAACAACATGGCTTCTTTCTCTGTCGGAAGGAATAAAATAATAATAAATAATATATATAATAAAATGTATTTGTATCCCACCTCTCTGTGTAACACAACTGGGGTGTTTACAAATAAAACATACAATCCTGCATCCCAATATCCCCACCCGCCTAAAATACAATTAAAACAATTCACAATTAAACAACATATTGAAATAAAGAACAAACCGAAAGTGACTACGGAGACCACAGTAAGAGTCTTGTGACTTTTGAGCTAATGAAGAAAGCCTATATATATAAATATATACATATATATAATTGTACATAATAATCTTTATGTGTGTGTGTATGTTAATTGAATTTATAATTATATATTGGCCATTTCACAAAATATACAAACAAAACTCACTAACGATCCTTTATTGCCAAACGAATAGATTTTGGAAGCTTTCAAGCTCCATGGGCTTCTTCCTCAGGAAGAAGTTACAAAGCACACAGAAGAGGGAAAAACAATGGAGTGTTTGTCATGCCTCCATTTTGTTGTTTCAGTCCTTAGTAGAGGACTCTCCCTCATAACATCTTTACTAAGGACAGAAACAGCCAAAGGCAGGATTGACTGACATCTCCATGTTTGTTTTTTCCTTCTGTTGGTTTTGTAACATTTTTCCTGGGAAGAAGAAGCCCATTGGCTTCGAACGCTTGAACAAGAATATGGCATTTCGGGCAATAAAGAGATCCTGGGGATTTGTTAAATGGCCCAAGACCGTACCGCTGCATTACCTATATATATATATGTGTGTGTGTGTGTGTGTGTGTGTGTGTGTTTTATATATATATATACTATATCTTTTCTTTGCTATGAACCTTCAGGAAGGACTATCCCGCGCTTTCTACAAGCGTGTTGTGGCTAAAAACAGGCCGATCCAAGATAAACAAGTCCAGTTGCCAGAAAGCACAGTGAAAGTCTCCTTGGGTGATGTTTCGGGGTGTGGTTCTTTCTGGTTGTCGTTTCTCTTTGAGGAACTGTTGGCGTGAGTTTCGAAAAGGCTGCAGGCATTTGGATAGTGTGGTCTCCATGCCTCCCGGTGCAAGGCCCGGGCGGCCATTGCTGATGATCGATTTTATACATATACTTAAGGTTCTACACATACACACATACCATATTATACAATTAATATGTATAATTGTGCATTTCAGTTGGCCTATAACAGAACACTGGATTTAAGAACTGTTACTTTTTCACAGAATTCACTCACTGTAATTGGAACGGTGACTGGCTTGAGCGCCAAACTGTGGTTTTTGGTGGACTGTGATCATCTACCTGCTAGAACATGATTTTAACGTTTCTAGCCCACTTGAAGTAGGTGTTAGGATCTACAGGACTGCACTGAAATCTCAGAAAAAAACTGAAACTCAGGACCAGCAGTGCTGCACTGCAGACCAATCTGTGGACCGGTGATTGGGGCCGGTGTAATATGTATTTCTGATTCATTATAATTAAAAATTAAAAAAGCTAAAAACACTGCAGACAACACATGCTTCTTGGTCCATGCTCAAAGTGTAGGGACAAGGAAAAATTGTAGAATATGACTAACTGATAGCTAAAATAATATAAATGTAAATCCCACTTCTTGGAGGCATCAAGAAAAACTGGCGGTGAATGATTTAAAAATAAAAGTTAAAAGGAATATAATAATGAAGGTGATGCCTGTGTAGAGCTTTGGTCTCTGCCTGTAAATGGAGGCAATGGCAAGGAAACGGGCAAATCGTGCCAGGGCGCATGGCAATACTCAGACGTGGGAAAACAGTATATAAGAGTGTAAATCCTGCTTGCTTGTCCAAGGGCTGCTTGCAGGCCTCCCAGAACGGATGAGGGCAGTGGTGGATTTGATTGGTGGACAGGGCCTGAGTGGCAGACGGGATGCGGCAATCAGGGCTTGGAGAGCCTTGGGGGGCGGGGAGCTGAGGCAGGGCTTTTCTGTGGGGTTTGAGGGCGAAGAAAGAGAAGAAGGCGCAGGGCTGCTGCTCTCGCTCGGTCGGAAAGAGGGACTCTCAGGAGAAGCTTATAGAGAGAGAGACACTGAGACCTAGACAGTCTCTCTCTCTTTCTCTCTCTCTCTCTATCTATTACACACAGAGACTGAAACTTATGGATTCTGAGAGAGGTAGGTAGAGATGTATCAGTTGATGGAGAGTCTGTTCTTAGGATCAAGGACAGAGTCCGAGAGGAGCCCCTGGAGCCCCTTTGAGACTCACAAGGAAGGAAGGAAGGAGTGGGCAGCAGCAGCAGCAGGGGCTTTCCCTAGATCTAAGTCAGAGGCATTTGGACCCAAGAGTAATATTTGCTTTTGCCCCATGCACTTGAGGAAGGAGGTCTCACTCCAGGGAAAGCTCCTGCCTTTCAACTTCCACTCTTTGTATAAGTATTCTTGTTATTATTCTAATGTGTCTTCATGAATCAGAACTGATATATCTGATATATAAATATCTAAGGAGAGAGTTTGAGCTTTTGATAGTGGATAGATCAGACATGTTGAGATACATGAGGATTTGTTTCTTGGTTGCCTTTGTTTGGGAGATGAGCTCGTGTCGTGTCTTCTGCTCCTCTTCAGGTCTTCTTCCATGAAAGTAACTGGGGCACAGAAAACCCTTCACAGAGGGCTTCCCTCTCATGCCCAAAAGAAAGGCAAGGCAGACGACATTCGTAATTTAAAAACCATCTGGATGGGATTTCAGAAGAGAGTGGTCTTTTAAACTCGGAGAGTGTAGCTGGCTATCTTTCTCTAGGAAGTCACTCCACATCTAGCGCAGCAGCCAATCTACATCTCTGGCTATTTATGTTGAGCAGGTTTTTTGAAATAAGTAGAGCATGTTTGACAGGTGTTAAGTCTATACATTTCCACCTTTGCTGTTCTCACTAAAAAGTATTGTAGATACTCTCAGCCTCCCAAATCTTCTGGGCTCTACTAAGAATCATAGAATCGTAGAGTGGAAGAGACCACAAGGGCCCTGATCCAGTCCAACCCCCTTCTTCTGCCATTGCATGAATCCCAATCAAAGCATCCCCGACAGATGGCCATCCAGCCTCCGTTTGAGACCTCGAGGAGGGAGACTCCACTCCACTCTGAGGAAGGAGTTTGTTCCACTGTCGAACAGCGCCTTCTGTCAGGGAAGTTCCTCCTGAATGTTAGGTTGAAATCTCTTTTTCCTGCAGCTTGGATCCATTGCTCCGGGTCTAGTCTCGGAGCAGCAGGGAAAACAAGCTTGCCCTCCTCAATATGAATCCCTTCAACTATTACACAGGCTATCATATCACCTCTAAGCTTCTCTCAGGCTAAACATCCAGCCCTCAGTTGTTCCTCATAGGGGAAGGTTTCCAGACCTTTCACCAGTCACCCTCCTCTGGACAGCTCCAGTTTTTCAATGTAAAGGGAGGCAATGGATCATAGTGGTTTGAGAGTAGGACTAGCACTCTGGAAGACCAGGGTTCAATTCCCATTCCCTCAGCCATGGAAGCCCATTAGTGGACCCTGGCAAGTCACACTCTTCAGCCTCAGAGGAAGCAAGGGTCGACCCCCCTCAGAACAAAACTTGCTCCATGATTGGTCTGCCTTAAGGTCTCCAAGTTCGGAAATATTTCACGGCATACCAAAAAACAACAGAAACCTCGCCAAAACACAAAACCACCACAATAGAGAGAATGTGATTCTGTGTTTGGAGCATAACTTGTTTATACTGTCAGACCATTGGTCATCTCGCTCAGGATTGTTACTAACTGGAGGCAGCATATGAGGATCAGGGTTCTTTCCAAAAATAATAGAAATACTGTTTGTGAAGTCGATGGCTTCATGGGCCGGCATCCATCGTTTTTTGTGGGTTTTTCGGGCTGCATGGCCATGTTCTGGAAGAGTTTATTCCTGACGTTTCAACAGCATCTGTGGCTGCCTCTTAGAGAATGCTGGAGGCTGAAGATGGTGGCAAAACACCAGGAATAAACTCTTCCAGAACCTGGCCATGTAGCTCAAAAAAAAACCACACCAAAAAACCCTATAAATCCTTGTTTGTTTATGCTGTTTATTATAATTGATGCTCTGGGGATGTTTATACCCAGATTCCTCCCTTCCGGTGCTCTGTCTGCTGCTCCTTGCATCTCAGTAGAAGCTGAGGGTCAGTGGAAAGTACTAAGCGTTTGTACCCCACCCTTAGGCTGAATGAAGCACTTGCCTGAGCACCAGATGTTGGCAGACAGCAGAGGCACTTTCTTTTGATGGCGGGATGCGTCCTTCCACTGCAGTTTCTCCAAGGATGAGAGGGGTTACCCAAGAAAGGGGGGTCTGACAAAGGTCCCCAACAATCTCCGAATCACTTAAATGTTGAGGGAATTTCCTAACTTGGAAGAGTTGGGTACCTTTAGGATCATTGACCTCTGTATATACCAGAATTCATTGAGGAAGACTCCAGTCTGGATGAACAAAGAAGGTTTAATAAACTATGCAAGAGTGCCATCAAGCACGATATAATTCAAACACAAACAGCATTGGAGCTAAACAAAATGGCAATCTGGAAAACTGGAGAGAGGAGTTTGAGAGGTGCAGAGGGGTGATAACTCAAGAGATTGGCTAACGGGCTTTTATTCTGTTTTGTTGTATCTGTTTTTAATCTGTAATGTTATTTTGTATGTGGCACTGTTTTAGTATGTTGTTAACCGCCCATATTTTGGAGGGCGGTATAAAATAAAATTTTATTATTATTTATTATTATTAACTCCCTGTCTCAGAGGGACCATGGACATTGGGAGGGTTCAGACTGGGGTCTGGGGTGAGACAGTGGAGGGGATTCTCTCTATGCCCACAAAAGTGGCCAGGTTTTGGGACCAAGATTGATATCTGAGTCCTACCCCTCAAGGGTGGGCTATCTTGCAAGGTAACAAAGACCCAGAAAAGACAGAGATTCTGGGCGCAAAGCAGTGACTGGATGAGGACAGCCCCCAGGATGTCTGGATGGAGAGGGCTGTTGGCTGTAAGGGGGCAGAGGAGGTGGACGGAGTTGGCTTCTCCTTCACTCCTGGTGCAAGAGGGAAAGGGCCAAGGGCCTGGGCTGAGGAAGGAGCCAGAGCCCCATTGTTTGCTTGGATTGCAGCATCACCTGGAGCCATAACCTTGTCCTCCGTTCTCCGCTCCTTTCTCATGGGAAAACACCTGCGATTCCAAAGGTATCCCTGGGAATCTTGTTCTTTCCGTTTGCTTCCATCACAAGTTGCCACTGTAAGGAACCTTTGGATGGCATTTTGTAAGCACTTCAGTTTTCTTGAGCAACCTGAAAGAATCAATTTTCTCTTTCTGCAGGTGACCTTTGAGGATGTGGCGGTGGATTTCACAGAGGAGGAGTGGGCCCTGCTGGATCGAGGCCAAAAGGCCCTTCATGGGGAAGTGATGGAGGAGATTCTGGGGGCCCTGTCCTCTCTGAGTAAGGCTCCCTCTTTCTTGGGATTGTGCAGCTTAGAAGTGTTGAAAAGTAACCCTGAGGGTTCTTCTTCAATCTTGATAGATTGCAGCAGGCTGAGTGGTTTTCTTTCAGCTTTGCTTATGTCTCTGGCCTCTTTGGCCAAGCAACCACTGGGTGGTGAGGGGAGGGCTTCACTAGCTGTATCACCTGCACCGAGGGCCTGGTTTGCCTCCTCCAATTGTCGCTGTGGCCCCATCCAACCACCATTAAACATGAAGTGAACGATTAGATTGTTAAGGGCAAGTGAGAAAGTGGAAGTAGAAATCAGCCACATCTTGCTTCCTTGCTCCCACTTAGTGCTGTTCCTCCCACTGAATCATTTGAAAATGGATACAGAGGGTTAGCCTTCCAGGGAGGAGAGGGCCAGATCTGGAGGAGGTAGCTGCCATTACTTTCCCAGACCTTGCCAAAAGACGGAGAAAGCCAAGCCCCGATGTAGACGCAATGTCCTCTATGTGAACCTGCCATAGAGTTTCTCATCAAGATTTGCGCAAAGGCAGTTTGTCATTGTCTTTCTCTGAGGCTGAGAGGGTGTAACCTTCCCAAGCCTACTCAGTTCATTTGTACCCTGGTCTCCAGCAATCTTAGTCCAACACTCAAACTACTACATGCTGGTTCTCCTTTGGCCCTTTTAGATAGCAAGGGATCTCGTTCTCTCAGTAGAAGAACACATTTTGGGACTGGCCAAACAAAACTGAAGCTAATGAAGGTAGACTTGGACCTCCTGATCCACAGATTCTTTATCCATGGATTCAACCGTTCATATCTTGAAAATATTGAAAAAACATACATTCCAAAAAGCAAACCTTGCCAATTATTTAAGATGCACATTTTGCTCTACTATTGTATTTAATAGGACTTGAGCAATCCCAGAAGATAGCAATAGTCCTCTGCACCTACTTTGTGGTCTAGATATTCTTGGATTAGAAATTCCAAACGTTTTCAAAATGTTTATTAGGACACTAGTACAGCCGGCTCTTGATATCTGAGGGGGTCTGTTCTGGACATCCCCCCAACACACATGAAAGGCAAAAAACACAGGTCCTCAAGTCTCATTCTTCCCAATTGCAGATAGGCCTCATGTGTATGCTGCCATTGGGGAGAATGCGATGGGACCAACTGTGGATGTTTCAGTCCACAAATGAAAAACCGACTGTACATTGTACAGATGTTCTTTAACTGCCCTGGGTCAATGCTAGGGAATTGTGGGAGCTGTAGTATATTGTGGCACCAATGATCTTTCTGACAGAGAATGCTCAATGTCTCACAAAACGAAAAAATTCCCAGGATTCCCTAGCATTGAGCCTGGGCATCCATTCAAACTGGAACATTTCTGTAGTGTGTTTAGGACCTACGGGGACCTAATCTTGGTGTTCCCCAAACTAATTTCCACACAACTTGAGAATTTCATGTTAAGATACATCATACAGTTAAAATCTGCTGAAATGGAAAAATGCCAGAAATTAAATCCACAGACAGATGCTATAAAGTTCTTTCTTCAAATGAATACATCAGTCTGTGTTTCAGACTGTGTAAGAGGTGTAAGTGTAAGAGCTGGGAGCCGATCCCCAGTCTCCAGGGATGCAAGACCACTTGCTGCACAATACTGATTCTGCATTAAAGCCGCCAAGCACAATCTGTTGCGTTTGTGAGAAGTTCCCCTCCTTTCCTGGCACATTTTACTCAAGATCAGAAACCATCCAGACGTTGCTTGCCCAGAGGCTTACAATGGGAAAGGGACAGCAGAATTAAATCCCCTGTCATGGACGGAAATAAGGTACAGTGGGGCTGCCAGCATATGCTGGAAGTTGCGCCGGAAACTACACTTACGCAGGGCTGGTGGTCCAGAACAGATCCCCCGCGTAAGAGAAGGGCCGACTGTATATGGATAATTCAGAAAATGGTTTACTACATAAAGAAACAACTCAATTAGATTGTCTGTCAAATATACGAGGCCCTGTAATTTCCAATGTTAGTTGTGTTCACCCAGCCCTAGAAGCGATTGAGGAAATACTAGCCAGTGTCAGTGATGCACATCCACCTTCAGAATGGGACATTAGAA
>NC_056523.1:12121962-12132749 GCF_019175285.1 Sceloporus undulatus
GGTCACTGCTATGGAATCGTGTGATTTGTATTTTGTGGCATCAAGCCCCGATAAGAGGCTAAATATCTTACAAAATAAATGCCTAGAATGCTATAGCAACCACGGTAGTTAAGTGATTCAACCTGGATTATTTCTGCAATCAGATGCAGCTGTTTACTAATACTTATTCTGGAAAATTAGGAGAATTTTCTGATCATTGCTGATCAGTGGGTCCTGTTTATCTATCCACTTCAGCTTTATATAATTTATTTATCTTATTATTGCTGTGTTGCCTTGGCAAAACGAGTGGGAACGCAGTGCAAATTAGCTGAATATAAACAGAACTAAAACACGTTTGTGTATTTTCATGCGTGTGTAAATATCAGGAAAAGACTCTTTCCCCCTCCCTTGTAGCCCAAAATAGTTGAACTGTACGTAATTTGATTCGAGGAGAAAAAACATCTACTGTACACTTGGTGCTTCAGATTTTTATATTCCATTCAAAGCTTTACTTGGAAATGGTTTTATTATTAGTAGTATAGAAACTACCAAAGATCTGGATGCAGCGATTAGCGATGAGGCTGCATCCGCACTCAAATATCCAGGTTCAATCACTTTAATGCTTTGGCTTATATTACTGAAACCAGTGTATGAGGACATACACTTAATAGCATTGTTTCCCATACTTTTTAGTTTTAAAGGAAAATCCAAAGTGCCGAAGGTTTTAATATCTTGTAAGCATGCTTGAATACTGGTGCAGTCACTGAAAAAAAAAACACAAGATCTTGATTTCAGATTAGGAGGATGGGAAAATGATTGGAAAGAAAAATATTCAGAAAAACACACACCAGAAAACCATTGATGGAGGGTTTGCTCCCCTGGCATTATCTCTTTACTTCTCCCTGAAGCGGCATAGTCCGTTCGTTTATATGAGACTAATTTCATTTATGGAAAACACTTCTAAAGAGTGGTGTCTGGAAAATTTACAGTGGCCTTACTTTGCAGCTTTGCTTGTAGTTGATTATTGGGATTTGATAATGTATTCTCTCTAGGGATTCGGTCCTCCACGCAACTCTGCCAGAAGTTGCCATAGAGTTGCTGGGACCTAGATAGAAGTTCCTAGAGAAAACACTTCTCTAGGCACTTGTAGTCTTCCATCATGATTCTATGATCAACTTCTGTCACATGCCAACTGCAAAGTTGCACTCGAGGACCTGGAGATTCCTAGAAATGTGTTCTTTTAGGCAGAAAGAGTAGGGTTTTTTTATTTGTAATTTTTCCACATTCATGGGGTCCTTTGCTCCTAACTAGTGCATGTGGAGGGACCACTGTAATAGATTTCAAAAATGAATAATCTTTGGTCCGCCAAATATTTGGAAAACAAAATCTGCCGCAAGCTGTATGTGCAAGGTTTCTAGGATTTGAAGTGTAAAACATCTGGTGGGTTGAAGGTCTTCCACCCCTGGAATAACATAATGGGCAAGTGTATGGCTATTTAAGCCAAATTTGCCATGATTTGACTCAGTGAGCCAGCATGGTGTGGTTTGAATGTTGGACTATGACTTTGGATGCCAGATTTCGAATCCCAGTTCGGCTATGGAAACCCACTGGGTGACCTTGGATAAGTCACAGTCTCTCAGCCTCAGAGGACACAATGTGGTGAACAAAGGGGGAATTGAAGGTGCTTTGGGTGTCACCAAATTCTTCTTGGATTTCCTGAAGACTGCCTGATTCCCAGCTCTGCTGTAAAAACAGGCCCTCCACATTCACTAAGGTTAGGAGCACAGGGCCCCCATGAAAGTGGAATAACTGCAAATGACAATAACACTATTTCCCCCCCTGAGAGAACCCCTCTCTTGGAATCTCTAGGTCCTCCAGCACAACTCTGTGGTCAACATCTGCTAGAAGTTGACTACAGAATTTTGCGGGAGGGTCTACAAATGCCAAGAGAAGTGCTTTCTCTAGGAATCTCCAGGTCCTTCAGCATGACTTATGACTGATGTTGGCCATAGAATCATATTGGAGGAACCAGATATTCCTGGCATAAACAAATTAATCAAATCTGTAAATTATTAAATCTGCAAAAGTCAAGCCTCTGTGTAAAGACCTCCAAGGTGGGAGACTCCATTACACTCCAAGGAGGGAATGTGTTCCAGTGTCGAACAGCCCTTACTATCAGGAAGTTCCTCTTAATGCTGAGGTGGAATCTCTTTTCCTGGAGCTTGCATTCATAGTTCCGGATGGGAGATGACAGGCCGGGCTTTAAAAGACTGGCGTCTTGCCAAATGGTTATCTCTACGATCTGTTGTTCTTGGATGGAGGTGTAATCCTAGATTAGTTATATTGTCTTTGTTGTTCTTAGTGGTTTCTTTTTAAAATCTTTTAAGTATTTCCATACTGTAAGATCCTTTCAGCACATAAAAAACAAACATGCGTTTCATTACTTGACTTGTTGACGATGGCATAGTTTGTTGTTGTGTGCCTTCAAGTCATTGCTGACTTATGGTGATCCTAAGGGGAATCTGTGACAGGGTTCTTCTGACAGAATTTGTTTGGGAGGGATTTGCCATTGCCTTCCTCTGTGGCTGAGAGTATGTGCTTTTCTCTGAGACTGAAAGAGTGTGACAAAGTCACCCAGTGGGTTTCCACAGTCAAGCAGGTATTTGAACCCTGGTCTCCTAGTCCATCACTCAAATTGTTACACCATGCTGGCTCTTGATAGTATAGTAATACTCTTTAAATACCTGGAGGGCTATCCAATAGACCAAGGGTGGGAATCATGCGGCCCTTTGGATGTTGTTAGATTGGTATGTCCAGCAGCCATAGCCGCTAGCTTAGGATGGGAAACGCTGGGAGCTGTAGTCCAACAACATCTGGAGGACTTCATGATTCCCACCTCTTTATTATTATTATTATTATTATTATTATTATTATTATTATTATTATTAAGGACCCATCCCCTGCTGAAAGGCAAGAGTGCTATCTGTCCTGGAAGCACTGACCCCTCTCTGCTCCCTCCTCCATCCAGCCTTTCGTGTGAATGCAAACAGTTATGCCTGCTGGAATTTTGTAACTTTTTGGCATTGTTTCCCTTTGTTTCATGCTTTAGATCCTTTGTTACATACCCCTAAGTTTTAACCTCCACTTATCCATGAGTGATATCAAAATCCATAATTTTGGCCCCAGAACCTGCCCTCAACTTATACATGAGGTCAACTAATGAGTATAAAGAGTATACGCAGTATATACTTTTCCCCATCTGACTACCTGAGTCTATATGTAAATAATGATAGTCTCTAGTATGCCGTGGGGCACTCTGGATTTTAAATTAGTCAGTGGTATCAATCCCACTCCCATTTCGCAATGTTCCACTGGAAATGGGAGTTTAAGTCGCTCCACTGTTCATTACCGCGTTGCACCCTTCACGCACACAAAAAAAAGGAGCCCATTCTTCAGGCCTCTTTCTCTACTGGCCGGGGTTTTTGTCCTTGGCTATGCCCTCAGATTGGCTTTGCATGCCAGAGAAGGCCGTGTCCCAAGGTTTGCCACTCGTTTAGAGGTTACCTTTTCACTCACTGCACTTGTACTTCTCAAATTATTGCTCATCTATTTTTAAATCTGAAACCACCCCTCAAAATGAGCTTTGAGTCTTAATCTATATCTGGAAATCACTCAAGCAACACACTACAACAACAATCCTTTTCTAAATGGTTTTTGCAGCGGCCTTTTGGGAGCTTTTTTGTAATTTTCTTTCTTAGATACTTTGGTGACAATCCAAGTTTTAGTATATTACATCCAGCTCCAGTGTTCACTGTGGTTTATTGGGTTTGGAATGAGAGTGAAACATAGGTGCAAAAATGACTATGTTTTATTAACACTGATTGTAGTGATTAATAATATTATCGCTAATGATAGAATCGTTTCACCCACAAAAGCATCTGTTTAACAATACAACATTGCTCAGAGTAGTGTGTCTTTAAAGTGTTATAAAACTAGGAGTTCTTGTGTTTTTTGGTTTAAAAAAGTGTTTTGCGAACACTTTTTTTTAAAAAACCAATTTTTGAGCTTTTTCTCCTTTCCTCCTTTTCGGACTCATAGCAATCAAGAGAATAATTTTCCAGGTTTCCTCTTAATTTATCATCATCAATCATCATCATCATCATCTCTCATCATCATTCCCCCTTTTCCCAAAACTGGGACTAAGGTTGCTCACATAATAAATAAAAAAAACTTACAATTTAAAGTCTTACACCATGTACATTAAAATGGAATTAAATTATTACATATTTAAACAATCACATGTTAAAAGAATAAAATACAATTAAAAGATAAAAATTGGTTAAAAATGGATGCTGCCATGCAGTAAATTGGTATCAAGTGCTATATTTCAGAGTGTTAAAGAGCCCCAGTATAAAGGCAATTCTGATTTTCTTAAGTTTTCCTCCATAGCAACTTATCTTTCTTGACTTCACTACTTCATATACCTTTCAGAAGTTAAGCAATGGTGGGTTGGAGCCAGTTTGCGGGTTGAACCAAGGGTTTTTTTTTTTTTATTTGCGGGATTATAATTTCTCTCGTTCGGATTCCCGTACTCCTTAAATTTACAGTTGCCCCTCCTTTTTACGGACTTCAGATTCCATTGACCTTTCTTATAGCAGCAAATGGAGGGGTTAAAATGAGGACGCACCCATTCACACAGCTTGCGCCATCTGGGCCAACATTTCCCATTCATCCTTTTTACTTTGAATATCTGCATTTCCATTTTCACGGGGGAGTCTGGAATGATTACCATAAATGGAGGGCGTTCCACTAGTAGCTAGAAGGAAATGGATATTTCCAAAGACCACATCTTTTTTTTTTTGATCTATCCCTTTGTAATCAAATTGTTTGTGTGGGCGTGTTTGGGTTTGCATTTTCAATTAATATTCTTTAGCTTTACAAAAGACCTGCTCCTGTGGGGGAATATGCTTAGAATACATTTTTGTTTTTAAACGTACAAACGTTCCATGCATTCTTGGACTCTCCTTTGTGTATTAGCTACAATGATTGTTACGTGGGATTTGCACTCCAACATTTAACAATGTTAAGATGTTCACAATCATGGGGTGATGGAACATTGGAAATGGCCAGCTATTAAGAATTTAGTCTTGTTTCTAGTTAAGGATTGCTGACTGCAACCCCTCGCTACGCAGCACGCCAATGGTGAGGGTGATGGAGCTGCATCCCAGCACATGTGGATAAACCAAGCTTGACACATTGATATTTCAACACTGTGGATAGGGACCATTCAGATATATCTCTTGTGTTTTTTGGTGCGTGTCTGTGTGTGGTGGGTTGGGCGCAACACACACCCACATATTACCAACAGCAGGAATGGGAGATGGCGACGAGGCAGAGAGTAAAAATTTAAATTAATATATTTGCACTGCCACTTTCTTTACAAAATCAGAACCTCAACAAATGTTGCCTTGCATCTTCCTGGATCCATCTGCAGGGGTAAGAACAATCTTTCTTTCTATATAAATAAATGTTTACCTTAATTTGTTCGAATTTAAATCTCTGAAGTTCTTCACCGATTGCTTTTGAAATCTTGACACAACTTCCATTGAATACACACATGTTTTGATATACCATATACTCTATTATATAGATGTCACACCTGTGATGTTAAAAATATGTGTTTTCCTCCCCAAACTTCACCTCTGTTGGACATAACACAAACACTATACGTTACTAAATTTCGATTGGCGTTTACAATCACCATCAACAACCTCAGTGCCAATCTTTAGAACTGTGCTTTAGATATAGACATGTTACTTCTCACATGGACAATTTATTGTTTGTGTGTTTGCAGAGCTGGCAAACCAGATAATCTTCTATATAACAGAAAATGGTACAATAAAAAATTATTGTATACCCACAAGCATTGTAAATTAAATGTTTCAGAACGTGCCTTTCTCTTTTTTCTTTTCATTTAACCAGACTGAGCTACCCAATCAGGCCAGTTATAGTAGTTTAAAATAAACAAAAAGTTGTTGTTGTTTAAACTATTTTTTTAACATTTAACTAGGGCTGGTGTTTTTGCTTCGTCTTTTTTCTTTTTTTTTGTTTTGCATAATATGCTTTATTTTTTTTTAAAGACATTCTCCAACTGAATTTGATTTCTGGGGCAAGCAAATACTGTATTCTTTATACACATTTTTGGCCCTATTGTTGCTCAAAAAATCCTGAATTTTTGTTGTTCTTGGTGCCTTCAAGTATTTCCAATCTATGTGATAGTTTATTTCTGGGTTTTTAAAGGTTAAAATGATTTTAAATTATCAAATTTAACTGTTTCTGTTTTGATGTGATCCAATTTGTTATTTATTTTTTTAAAAACCAAATAATAGGCAGTCCAGATTCCCAATTCACAAACAAGACCCCAGGTTTAATATATTTAACATCTTCTGTTACATTCCTCTCTATTTACTTTTGAAGATCCTGCACTGGAACCCGCCCCATCTTGTGCAGGGCTTGGGTTAAAAACAAATTATGTGTAACTGTCCCTTCCTCTCTATCTTGCATACTAAGTTTACTCATAATTTTACACTGTTACCAACTGTATCTCTACTTTCCATCTGACTCAGGACTTGTTCAGTACTTTTTTTTTTTTTTTTACACAGTGTCTATTGTCAGTAATGGACTTGGATAAGGGCAAACAATTGAAGTTTAATTCATTTGTGCTCTTGGTCAGTTGGAAGGAGTATGGGAAAGAGTTTGCCAGACGAGTTACACTCCCTTGAAATCTCAGGTTTGTCTTGGCTATTCTTTTGACTTAACCCTGACCTGGACACCTAGTTTTTCAGATAGTGGCATTTGCACAATTAAAAATAGCATGCCATTTCCTACACCATTCCTTTAGAAATCAATTTGGCATGTAACACGTACTGTGAATACATCTTGTTTGGACTACTGTTAATACACTCCACATGGGGCTGCCTTTTGGACTTTTCGGAAACTTCAGCAGATCCAAAATTGTGGAGTCTTAAACTGCTGACCGGGGACTGTTCAGGAGCAATTTGGAACAGTCATTTCAGCCTGACCTACCTCACAGGGTTGTTGTAAATATTAAAACGGGAGGTATAAGCTATAAGCCACTGAGCTCATGGGAAAAAATATAGGATCTCTTCAAAATTCATGGATCCAAAAAGCTGCGCTAGACTTTTACTGGGAATGGTTACAGGAGCATATAGCTCCCTTGCTGAAACATTTCACTGATGTCAGTTGATTTCCAGACAAAATTCAAATTGTAGCCACCTTAAACTCATTGAATAAAGTGCACACTCCAAGTGTAAGCCCCTTGAGCTATGGTAAAAGGCACAATTTTCAAGCCACCTTGAGCTTCATGGAGTAAAGTAGATCTGTTTCAGAACTCAGTAAATCTAATGTGGAGCTAAGCTGCTGACCGTAACGTTATGAGGAGCATAAACTCCCATCTGAATAGCTTTACAGTTATGGTTTGATTTCCAGGAACAATTCAAATGCTTGGTTTATGACTATAAGCCCTAGAATCTTATTCCTGCTATCTGGACCCTATCTCTCTATATGAGCTTACTGGTTTTTAGATATTAAAGGGCTTTCTCTTGGTCCCCCCACCATCAAAGACATGTTTGTTGAACCCAGGAGGAGCCTTCTTGGTTGACTCTCCTAGCTATGGAAATCTCTGCCAAGGGGGTTGTGGCCCCTTCCACCTCTCCTTCTCCACAAGCTTAAGCTTCCTCTTTTTAATGGCTTTTTCAGTTTTTTTAAACTGGTTGGGTTAGTTCAATTATAGATTTTATGTGCTTGTTTTTTTTAACTAATACAGCCAGCCTACACATCCAAATTCTTATCCACAGATTCAACTTTATGGTTTGGGGAATCCAAAGCAAACCTTGTTTTTGCCATTTTTATTTTTTATATTTATTAATTTTTATTTGTATGCTCCTTTCTCCAGAATTGACTCAGTGGTTTCACAGACAAAAAATATGTTAAAACATTACAATTTTTTTAAAAATGTTAAATTATTCAAAACTTATAAAAATACTTAATATGCAAGGTTAAAAGAGTTTTTATTTTTATTTGGGACACCATTCTATCTTTTACTGTATTTAATGGGACATATCCATGGGGGTCCTGTGAACCAAACCCAGCAATACAGATACTGTATTTTATTTAAGAGGATTGTATTTAATGCTTTTTTTTTTTTTGTACTCCAGATTGTTTTTTAGTTTGAGCCACTTTGAATCCCATATGGGGCAAGTGGAAATATAAATATAAATGGTTTAATTTGAAAGGATACCTTCACTGCTATTGCAGTATAACAGCAACATCTTAATTACTTTTTAAGGTTGAAGGGGGACGCCTCACTAAAAAGGTGCGACAGAATAATATCAGTTCAGCTGCAGCCTTGTGCTCTGTTGCACCTGTTGATAAGGCAATTACAGTACAACGTGGATGGGAGTGTTTTGTATTACAGGCCAATGGCTTTATCATCTTGGGGTGGCTTTTAAAAAGATATTACTAGCCTATTTGGGGCTTTTGGACTAGTGTGCATGTGTTGTTTGCCTTCAAGTCATTTCTGACTTAAAGATATAAGATATTAATATTTAACAAGTTAAACAACTTAAAATCTGTGAAGTCAAAAGCTTTCACGGCCAGCATCCATGGTTTTTTGTGAGTTTTTCGGGCTATGTGGCTTGTGTTCTGGAAGGTTTATTCAGAGAAGATGCCAGCCCCGATGCTGGCAAAACATCAGGAATAAACTCTTCCAGAATAACCCAAAAATCCACAAAAACAACTTAAATCTTTCGTTTTAAGCCCTTGGGGTCTCTTCCAACTCTATGATTCTAAAATAATGTACATATACACACTGGAAGGAATCAGTCTCAAAGGCTTTATAAAAACAAAACAAAACTGTTTTCACTTGATGCTAGAAGGCAGAAGCCAACTGGGCCTCTAAGATTTCTTCTGTGTACACTTGATGTCACTTGTTAGTGATCCACAGACTTTTGCCTCGTCAAGAATGAACTGCACTCTTCTACCAATCCACCTCTTCATGATTCTTCTATTGGAGGTCGATGAAAGGGGGGTAGGGGTGGACTTCTTCCATGCGAAAAAGGTAGCCTTATTGTATGAGCCCAAAAAAGACCCCCCACCATTCTGGTGTTGTCTTTTGGATAATTCTTGTACTGACCCCAGTTCCAATTCAGCAGTCCGTGACATCCAGCACATTCTGAACCAGAATTTGTAAAACCAGCTTTAAAAACCTTGTTCCCATGCACTGGCAGCTGTCTGCATGGTGTCTCACCGAACTGCCCACCACATCTGCTGCTACTGTAGGTTGCTCATTCTGGGTCAGAAAAAGGTGCCTGCCTGTGATCATCACTGGTGCTTCTTCTGACCTCTAAGTGGCAACCTACAGTGGGCCAGAGACCTGTGTTGGCTTGGTGGGTCCATGCAGACAGTCACCACAGCAAGGGACATCTGGGAAGATTCTGGAGTAACGACAGGGATTTGTGTTTTGTGAGATATTTAGCCTGCTTTGTCAGAGAGCTCTGGTGCCACAACAAACTACAAATACCAAAAATCCACAACACTGAGCCATAGCATTTAGAGTGGTGTCCAAACTGATTATCTCTCTGCAGTACAGATTAAACCAAGGCTTCCAATACTATGCAAAGGCTGTCCTGAGTCCTCTTACATTTGTCAGCTGCCCCCCTTTCTCTCTCTCTCTCGCTTCTTCTCTCTCTCTCACTCACACACACACCACACACACACACCACAACTATTTATAAGCTGCCTTTTCTCCCAGGAGTGAGACATAAAGTGGCTAGATTTGTTGTCATTCTGAGCCTTCAAATTATTTTTTACTTATGGCAACCTAAGGCAAACCTATTGCGGGAGGTTTTTATTTTTTTTGCAAGATTTGTTCAGATGTTGGTTTTGCCATTATTTCCCTTGAGACTAAGGGAATGTGACTTGTTCAAAGTCACCCGTGAATTACCATGGCTAAGCAGGAATTCAAACCTTGGTCTCTGGAGTCCTAGTCCACACACTCAAACCATAGACCAAACTGACGTTGCTAGTTTGAGTCAGCCTCAAATCTGAACTTGGAAATGTGACTTTTGGGAGCTGCAGTTGAACAAGAAGTTACTTTTCAAACACTGAGGGATCTAAACCATTTCCATTGCTAAGCAGATTCACTACCAGTTCAGTTGCCAGCTTTGCCCACATGTACATTATAAAACCAGACAAATACCAAGTATGGCTGAAGCTGTATGAACTTTTGCTGTTGGCCAAAGAAAAGGACACCCAACTCACTTCATGTTCTCCACATTGCGTCCACGGAGTGCGCAGACAGGGATGATGACATGACAAGAAGAGGATGTAACTATTGTGTAGAATGCCATCTTGCAGAAGTATTTGAAGGTGGTGCTCCATTCGTAAGAGGGGACCACCACCGGAACAGGATGAGAAGCCATTGCCATAGAGATCTCCATTGTCCCTTTCAGAGAAAGATGAAGCAGTAGATAATAGAAAAAACATGTTGATCAGGCCAGAGCAAAATAGGAGACAGAGTTCCACATGTCAATAGATGGTCACTTGTTCTTTTTTTGTTTAAGCTAAAAAGCCCTACGCGTTTCAGCCTCTGTCAAAGTTGGTCCTCTTTTGAGGCTAACTAAAAAAAACATAAATTATTACTTTTAAATACATGTCAAAGTGTCTATACTTCATTTAAACAATGTATTGCTGTTGTTAACTCTCCAAAGAATTGGACCATTTAAGCA
>NC_056523.1:12132774-12140268 GCF_019175285.1 Sceloporus undulatus
TGGAAGACTACAAGTGCCTAGAGAAGTGTTTTCTCTAGGAACTTCTAGGTTCTCCAGCACAACTCTATGGTCAACTTCTGGCAGAGTTGCGCTGGAGGACCTAGAGATCCCTAGAGAGAATATATTAATCAAATCCTCAAATAATCAAATCTACAAAAGTCAAAGCTGCAAATGTGAAGGGCCTACTGTATAATTTTTCCACTGACACCCCCTCTTTAGAAACGTGTTATTCCATAAAATGAAATTAGTCTCATAATAAACGAACGTGACATATGCCGCTTCAGGGAGAAGTAAAGAGATAAATGCCTAAGGGGGAGCAAAACCCTCCATCAATGGTTTTCTGTGTGTGTGTTTTTCTGAATTATTTTTCTTTCCAAATCATCTTTCCCATCTCTCCTTAAATCTGAAATCAAAGATCTTGTGTTTTTTTTTCCAGGTGACTGCACACAGTACTTCAAGCATGCTTAAACCAAGATATTAAAACCCTTTCGGCACCTTTGGATTTTCTTCTTAAAACTTAAATAATGTATGGGAAACATATGCTATTAAGTTGTCATGTCCTCATACACATGGTATTTCAGTAATAATAAAGCCAAAGCAGTTAAAGTGATTTTAACCTGGATTATTTCTGCAGTGCGGATGCAGCCCTCATCGCTAATCGCTGCATCCAGAATCTTTTGGTAGATTTCTACTACTACTAATAATAAAAACCACTTTCCAAGTAAAGCTTTGAATGGAATATAAAACATCTGAACTGCACCAAGTGTACCAGTAGATGTTTTTCTCCTCGAATCAAATTACAGTTCAACTATTTTGGGCTACAAAGGGAGGGGGAAAGGAAGTCTTTTCCTGATATTTACACAACTGCATGAAAAATTAACACAACGTGTTATTTTAGGTTTCTGTTTATTTATTTCAGCTACATTTGCACCTGCTTTCCCACTCCGTTTTGCTCAAGGCAAACTACAGCAATAATACAGATATAATAAATTATGATAAAGCTGAAGCTGAATAGCAATAAAACCAAGGACTCCACTGATCTCAGAGCAATGGATGCAGAAAAATTCTCCCTAATTTTCCTGAATATTCCAGTAAACCGGCTGCATCTGCATTGCAGAAATAATCCAGGTTGACACCACTTTAACTACCGTGGCTCAATGCTATAGCATTCTAGGCATTGTAGTTTTGTAAGATATTTAGCCTTCTCAATCGGGGAGCTGTGATGCCACAACAAACTACAAAGCATTGAGCCATGGCAGTTAAAGTGGTGTCAACCTAGATTATTTCTGTAGTGCAGATGCAGCCCTCATCGCTAATTCCTAACCCCATAATGTTTTGGTCAAGTAAAACTATTGAACCAAATTGTTAAATAATGAGTCAACACTTATGTAAACCCTACTGATTCAATGTGTTGATAGCAGGAACTACCAAGAGGACTATATCCTGCCAGTCTGTTTCCAACATCGCAAAGATTGGAATCATACAGCCTTCCTGGTGTTGTTAGACTGCAAATTCCATAAGCCCTCTGTATAGGGTTGCCATAACCCGGTTGCAACCGGGTTTTTCCCGGTTTTGGCTGCACCTGCCCGGTCACGGCCTCCGATCGCGGTGAGGCCCGGGGCCCAGGCAGGGAAGGAAAGCCTCCTTAAGTGGAGGCTTTCCCTCGCCACTTGGCCTCCACTCCCCGCCGCGATCGCCAGGGAAAATGTAGGACAGAATTTTCAAATGTAGAACACATGTTTGTGTGTCCTACATTTGAAAATTTTGTCCTACATTTCCCCCGGTTTTGAGGTCCGGCGCTATGGCAACCCTACCTATGTAGCATCGCCAATAGTGGGGAATGCCGGGAGATGTAGTCCAACAACCATGACGTGACATGATAGCCCTGTTCAAATATGTGAAGAGATGTTATATTGAGGAGGGAGCAATCTTGTTTTCTGCTACTCCAGAGAACAGGACCTGGAGCAATGGATTCAAACTACAGGAAAAGAGATTACAGCTCAACATTAGAAGGAACTTCCTGACAGTACAGTAGAAGACGATGTCTTAGAGTGTGATGGAGTCTCCTTCTTTTCAAACCGAGGCTGGGGTACATCTACATCAATGGTTCCCAAACTTTGGTCCTTCAGGTGTTTTGGACTTCAGTTCCCAGAATTCTTGACTGTTGTCCAAACTGGCTGGGGCTTCTAGGAACTGAACAGCTGGTGGACCAGAGTTTGGAAACCACTGATCTGCACTTTAGAAATAATGCCATTTGACACCACTTTAACTGTGATGGCTCCATGCCTTGGATTTGTAGTTTTGAAAGGCATCATCAGCCTGCTTTGGCAGAGGAGGCTAAAGACTTTGGAAAACTAGAAACCCCAGAATTCTATAGGATGGCACCATGGCACTTAAAGTGGCACCAAACCACATTATTTCTACAGTGTAGGTGTACCACATATGGCCACCTGTCATGACTGTTTTGATGGTGTCTTCCTGCAAGGCCTTGTGATGTCTCCCAGCTCTATGATTCTGCAACCACCTGGAAGGCTGCAGTCCACATCGGATGCCATCCCAAAAGAGGAGTGACACACGGTCGGGCCCTTCTCCCTTATGGTTGTCCCCACATTAGCCCCCCTGAAAGACACACACACACACACACACACACACACACACACACACACACACACCGGGTGACACTGGAATTCACTAAATGCATTTCTATTTTCTACCCTAATTGGCCTTTTGGGATGTCCTTTTATTTTATAACCCACCTTTGTTCTTCCATAGTGCCACTTCAGGACACATGTGGCTTTGCCCATCAGACATAGTCAAACTCAGACAACAAAAAATACCAATGCACAAACCTCCCACATGGGTACAATGTATGCTTTTGCCTGGCTGAAGGGAACCCCCTTGTCTGCTGGCCAGCTGCCCAAGAGCTGAGATTTTTTTGAACCGGTACATCTAGGAATGTAAAGTATTTCCCCCCCAATCTAGGAATGTAAAGTATTTTTCCAGCCGTACTCCCAGTGACCTCTATGCACCACAAAGAGCTGGCTTGCCAAGTTGTGTCCTATGTTCTCATGTGGCCTCTTGTTCTCCCTCGCCAACCCACACAGACTTTGGGCTTTGCATTATGTTCACAGAGAAAAGCCAGCAGAAGCTAATTTCATTTCATGTTTGTACCCAGTTTTTCCTCCACGGGGAGAAAAGTCCCAATACAGTACTATGAAACACAAACCAAATTATACAAACAGTGAAATCATCATATTATAAAGTCACTTCAATATCTAGGAGGAAAGCCATAACAGTTTGTGCTCAAATAAAGGCTGTATGGATGAGAGAACAGAGGGGTCCATGATTCCAGGTCAGATTACATTTTTGCCTTTCACCAGGTGATGGTTCCTTTTTTTAATAAGAGTTAATTAAAGTACAGTATTTACTTTGATCCATGGATAAATCAACTCAGTTTTTTTGGGTCAATTTCTTGACTAACATTTCTAGACTTATGCGTATATACAGTATTACAGTTGGGCCTCAATTTTCACAGGGCAAGGGGCATAGGATCCCCATGAAATTAGGAAAACTGCAAACATAGGATGCTATTTTTTTAGTCTGAGAAAATACTTCTCTAGGGATTCCTAGGTCCTCCAGAGCAATGCTAGAAATGCCTAGAGAGAACACTTCTCTAGGCATTTCTAGGCCCTCCAGCGCAATTCTATGGTCAACTTCCATCAGTGGAGGTTGGGTATAATTTCACTTTCACTGCCATGGTTCAGTCCGACAGGATCCTGGGATCTGCAGTTTAAAAGAGGGGCATATAGAATCCTAATCCAGGAACCTCTTAGTGCCTTCCCAAATTACAAGCGCCTGGATTGCACAGGATGTTTCCATAACAATTAAAGTAGAACCATCATGGTATAACTGTGAAAGGACCCCAGCAGGTCACCTCAGATATAAAAAGGAAAAGCAAAATGTGAACACACACACATGCACACTTTTGGCTGTAATTACTGGTATAATAGAAGGATCTAGGAAAAGAGGAAGACTGCATTACAGTTGGTTGGATAGATTGAATCAAGCTATCCATAGGCTGCATCACTTGAATTCAAATGACCAGGGCTGCATCTACACTGCAGAAATAATCCAGTTTGACACCACTTGAACTGCCCTGGTCTTAATGCTAGGGAATTCTGAGAACAGTAGTTTTGTGAAGCATTTAGCCTTCTCCACTAGAAAGCTCTAATACCACCACAAACTACAAATCCCAGGATCCATTGGATGGCGCCATGGCAGTTAAAAGTGGTGTCAAACAGACTATTTCTAGCAGTGTGACGCGACCCAGGAGAAATAGTGGAGTGTCACAGGTTTATTGGTGACAGGCTTCTCCCACACTGCAGAAATGATGCAGTTTGATGTCACTTTAACTGCCATGAGTCCATCCTATGGAATCCTGGGATTTGTTGTGGCACCAGTGCTAACAGGGAAGGCTAAATATCTCAAAACTACTAATCCTAGAATTCTACAGCATTGAGCCATGGCAGTTAAAATAGTGTCAAACTGCATTATTTCTGTAGTGCAGACGCAGCCATAGTCTTGAGTTTGCAAGATCTTTGCAGAAGGGTGACTGGAAGCCTCTCTTTCTTGTGGTCACCATAAGTCGAAGCCGACTATACTGTAATTAATAATTAATATCAATGTTCCAAAAAGTAACATTTCCAAGCTCTACACTATCCACTGATGTGAAGACATTTTCAAATCTTGACCTTAGATCATCCCATGACTTTAATTTAGACCTTTTCTATCTTGTTTGTTTTCAACTGCAGTTGGCTGTTATCTCTATGACATTAAAAGCCAGAGCTTTGTTTTCTCAAAGCCTGCAAGCCGAAGATCAGGGACTGTCTTATTTTTTATTGATCTGTAAGCCAATCTGGGAGCCTTTGAGTCTAAAGAGCAGGGTAGAAATGCTTTAAATAAATAACATTTATTATTTACTTTATGCCAAAATAAAATGCAGCTAACAAAGAATGACAAAAAGAAAAAAAGAAGAAGAAAGCCCAATACGACAATATTAACATGAAGAAAGGCAGTTTTAAGATTCAAAAACAACACTTTTAAAGCAAGTGTGGGAGAAGTGTGGCCTTCCGGTTGTTGTTGGACTGCAGTTCCAGGCAATCCTCACTGAGCTGAAGGCTGATGGGAGCTGCAGTCCAGCCACATTTGAAGGAATCACAATTCCACAATGGTGAAGAATCTTTTTGTCTACCCCTTATTTAAAAACACACATCCTTGCAGGCAAATCAGGCTACGAAAGTATGACCCACACAAGATCATCCAGTCAATTTCATGGATCAGAGGAGACTTGAACCCAGATCTCCCAAGTCCCACCTCAACACTTTATCAATCTGTACCACCCTGGTTCCATTTACTGCTGCCTTTTTTGCTTAAACAAACTACCTCTGAAGTGGTCTCTTTCCAGTTTAGAATTTTGACTCATCTCACTTCGGCTACATCTGCACTGCAGAAATAATCCAGTTTGACACCACTTTAATTGCCATGGCTCAGAGCTATGGAATCCTGGAAACTGTTGCTCTCTGACAGAGAAGGCTCAATGTCTCACAAAACTACATTCCCCAGAATCCCATTGCATAGAATCATGCCAATTAAAGTGGTGTCAAACTGGATTATTTCTGCAGTGCAGATGCAGCCTTAGCTGTCCAGGATTTCAAGCAGAAGAATTTCCTGATCCCTATGTCATATAATGCCTGTTAAATATATGTTGGGGTACTGAATTTTTAAAAATACACAATAAAAATGTTGTGCCACACAAAGTTCTTTCACAAACGGTATTTTTTTCAGTACATTTGTTACTCAACTTTGATTAAGTGGGGACTCTGATGTTCCAGTGCAATTTCTTTTCATGCTTTTGAATGGATTTTTGGGATCCATATCAGCAAATTAATGTGCTTTTAAAGTCTATTAGATGACTTTAACCCCTCTCTTCGGTCTAATCTACACTGCAGAAATAATACAGTTTGAGACTGCTTTAATTGCTATGGTTCAATGCTATAAAATTCAGATATTTGTAGTTTTGTGAGATAAACTCCAAATCCCTGAATTCCAAAGTACTGGCCCATGCCAATTAAAGTGGTGTCAAACTGCTTTATTTCTGCATTAGTTCATTTAGTCACACATCAATGAAGTTGCAAGGTCAGTTAAAATGGTGTTCGTTTGTAGACAAAGGTATTGTAAACTAGCTTTTGTGTGTGGCTGGGGATGATGGGAGCTGCAATCCAACCCTTACTTGCTAATTAGCTTACTTGCTGTTCACCGCGATGATCTTTGGAATAGCGGTATATAAATAAAACAAATTATTATTATTATTATCTGAGGATAGCCATTTCAAGGAAAGCTGGTTCTCAGATGCCGTCCAGGCAAAAGTCTTGTCCAGGGTTTACCATGAAATGCCAGGTACTAGACCTACAATCTTTTGCATGCAAAACATTTGCTCTCCTGCTAAGCTCAAGGCACCTTACATGACTCACTTCCTTCCTCCACTATATCCTCATAACAATCCTGTGAGACAAATCAGGCGGAGAGAGTACGACTCGCCTGAGGTTACCTAGTGAATTTCATGACTCAGTGGAGACTGGAGCGTGGATCTCCCAAGCCCTATCCATAGATTTTTTTTAATTCAGGGATTCAAGCACCCATGGCTTAAATATATATGCAAATCTTGATTTTGCCATTTTATATAAGGTGCACCATTTTACTATCTCATTATATATCATGAGACTTGAATATCCACAGATTTTGGTATTCATGGGAGTCCTGGAACCAAACCCCAGTGGATACCAAGGTCCCACTGTAGTTATTTTTTCCTTAAACCAAGCAGCCTCCGCAGCTGGCATCCCCAGGAGCGTCCAAGGGAATGTGCAATGGTTCAATGCCAGACAAATCAGAGAGAGATTCTGAAGCGTGTTCAGAAGACCACACAAAACAGCAGATTAGCCAGGCTTCAGGAGATACCCCTTATGAATTCGGAGGAACATGTTTCCGAGAAAGAAAGAAACAGTTGTGGTCAAAAGGAGCAGATTTAGTGCCGATCGCTGGCATATCAGAAAACAGTAATTGCCAGCCTCTCACCTCAGATAGCCTCAAGAACTGTTTTGTGCCTATGTGCTTCCGTTTTCTTAGGCAAGGAATACTCAGAGGTGGTTTGGCCAGTTTCTTCCTCTGAAATATTGCCTACAGCAACTAGGTCTGACTCTGCTTACCTTCCAGGATCAGATGGGGTCTGTTACCTTTATATCACCTTTTTAAAAGTTTTTAAATCTGATTTCTTGAAATAGTGGCACAGAAAAAGTTTATGGGCCAACCTAACAATAGAACAGATAACATTCTTAAGAACGATTTTTTCTTTTAATGGATTGGTTCTTTAATGGTTTTTAAACTTTCCTGTTATTTGTCTCATTTGTTTTAACTTGGGTGCAGAACACACTATTGTTG
>NC_056523.1:12140293-12141937 GCF_019175285.1 Sceloporus undulatus
TTTTATCCACATGCCTTTGGAGGAACTTGTCATCCTCATCCCAGGTTTATATAATTAGATGTACCTTTTAGCTTAATACGTAGTTCTCAGTAGTAGTGGATTCCTCCTGATGTTTCAGAATTCCAGCTTCCCGAAGCATCAACCACATGGACTCTTGCCAGGGATTTGGGAGCTGTCGATTAAAACATTTCAAGCCGTGGATGCTTGATCCATGCTTAAAAATCTGTTGATATGTGGGATGCTATAAATGTTTCCAAGCTCTACCATCACCAAGCCCCCACTAGTTTTATGGATATTCCTATACCCTCTCCCTTTCCCCAACTTCTAATTCCCCTAAAGTCCCTCAGTAGTAACCATGTTCTCTACATCCATCCAAAACCCCAAAGCCTCTATAAAAGACTTAAAACACAAAAAAGGACCTATATTCAGTTGTAGAAAGAAATATGCAGTTTGACCAACTGTCCTGCTTCCTCTTCCAGAATCCTGGGATTTGTAAGTTGGTGGGCACTTCCCTCTTTAGGCAGGGACGCGCTATGTAAAACTGCCAACCCCAGGATCCCATAGGATGGAACTACAGCACTCAAAGCGATGTCACACTACATTATATGAACAGTGTAGATGCACAGAGGAAGGCCCTGGCAAAACACCATTCTGAGTATGGCTGGCCTAGGAAAACCCTCTGAAATCCACAGGCAACAAGCAACTTAAAGTCACACACACACACAGATGCAGAGAACTAAGACTTTAGCTCCAATGCCCATAAACCCCATCCATCTTGGTGAGGGATTCTGGGAGCCAGAGGTCCCTAGAGGGCAGTCTCATGCCTGCCTTATTACTTACAGCAACTGATCCTGGCTGGTCACCCTTTGGATCTTATGGGGAGCCCCATTTCAGAGGAAAGACCTGTCAAAAAACCACTTCTGAGTATTCCTGGCCTAAGAAAACCCTCTGAAATCCATCGCTGCCCCCTCCCCCCATAAATTGACCACACACAGAACATTGAAATCAGGTGAGCAATCAAACCATGAACACCCCAACCTTCCATTCCCCAACTGCACCCCAAATATTACCCTCCTCCCCGCCTGCCCCCCCTTACTGCAATCCATGGGGCTGCCATAAACTGACAGGCACCTTGAACGCACAGATAGATACATAAACATCACTGAACATGGAGGGAACATAAACCATTGAAACCAGAATAGCAATAAACCATGACCTCCCCAGCCTACCCTTTCCCAAATGCACCCCAAATCCCCCAATATTATCTCCCTTACTTCAATCCATGGGGTCACCATCAATCGACAGGCGAAGGCATAGACACAGACAGAAAGAGCACTGAAACCAGGAGAGCAATCAGACAATGATCCCCCCAACCTACAGTTCCCCAAGTGCACCCCCAGATCCCCCACATCCTAAACACAACCCCTTTCCCTCCCTGCCCCCCTTTACTGCAATCCATAGGGTTGCCATAAATCCACAGGCAACTTGAAGGCACAGATATAGACATACACATCACTGATCCCAGTAGAGCAACCAAACCATCATCCCCCAACCTATCCTTCCCAAGTGCAACCCCAAATGCCCCACATCCCAAATATGACCCCTTTCCCTCCCTGCCCTGCAATCCATGGGGCTGCCATAAAT
>NC_056523.1:12142037-12147251 GCF_019175285.1 Sceloporus undulatus
GGGAACTGCCTCTGCTTCTCTTCTGCCTTTATGAGAATTTTGCCCTTGCTATTTCTATCCTCTGTCCAGTTGGAGACCCAGTGCTCTCTCCTCCCTGATGTTCTTCCTTGGGAGAATGAGAGAGGAGAGTGTTGACATGGGGAGGGGGGGATGAGGACCGAAAGGGGCATCACCAAGTCCGTGTTCCTATGACCTTCCTGCTTTTAATAAAGACCCTCAAACAAGTCCTCCATTGCACTTGCCTCTTCCACAGTCTCTTTTGCAGAAGATTTCGGGGGTGGAGGTGGTGTTAATAAAGTACATTCAGCTCTCCACATTTGCAGCTATGACTTTTGTGGATTTGATTATTCACAGATTTGATTAATATGTTCTCTATGGATCTCTAGGTCCTCTAGTGCAATCTCGTGGCCAACTTTTGCCAGAGGTTGTGCTGGAGGACCTAGCAATTACTAGAACGAATACTTCTCTAGGCATTTGTAGGCCCACCAGCAAAATCCTATGGTCAGCTTCTGGTGGATGTTGAGTTCTGCTGGAGGCCTAGAGATTCCTAGAGAGATGTTTTCTCAGGTTAAATTTTAAATATTTGTGGTTTTCCCACATTCACGGGGGTCATGTGTTCCTAACCCCCACGAATGTGGCAGGCCCACTGTAATACCCCGTTTTTGGTTTAGCGTTGTAAATTCACAAGCAAGAGTGGTGAACACTATGGCAGATGAACTTTAACTCCCATCATACCAACCAGTGGTCATGTCAGCTGAACCTGTTGGAATTTGAGGCTCAGTTTAAGAGCCACAGATTCCTCAATTATGGATGACTGTGTAACAATAGCTGGAAACTTTGCCACCACAACCTCCACCACCCAATATTTTTGATGACAACTCTCACAGATCCTTACAATAGTGGATCAGGATGGTGGGAGTTGTATGCCCAAACACATAGATTTGCTGCCTTGATGTACAGCATCGAACATCTGGCAGGTTGGAGCAGGCCAAATGCTTTTTGAGTTCAATATCTACTTTGTCACAACAGTCAGAGACAGATTCCTCTGGGAAGACCACATGCAGATGGTGGGTGCAGGCAGATATGTTGCCAAGCAATGGGCACCTACAGGCCTTTGGTGTTTCTTACCTGGGATTTGCATAGAAATCTTGTGATTCGTATCCATGGATCAGAGCTTAGAAAATGTACTGTTTGGGAGGAGGAAATGCAGCCTTTGACCATTGGCCACACTGGTTGGGGTATTCATGGAATCCTAGAGTTGGAAGAGGCCCCAAAGGCCATCAGTCCAATCCCACCCTGCCATGCATGAAGATACCGTCAAAGCATTCCTGACAGATGGCTATCCAAGCCTCTGTTTGAAGACCTCCAGACTCCACCACTCCAAGACAGTGTGTACCATTGTTGAACAGCTCTTACGGTCAAGAAGTTCTTCCTAATGTTTAGGTGGAATTACTTTTTCTGTACCTTGAATCCATCGCTCAAGGTCCTATTTTCTGGAGCAGCAGAAAACAAGCCTGCTCCATCTCCAATATGCCATCCTTTCATATATTTAAGTGTGGTTATCATGTCACCCCCTTAATTTTTTCTTCCCAGGCTAAGCATACCTAGCTCCCTAAGTCTCTCCTCACATGCCATGGCTTCCAGACCGTTCACCATTTTGGTCGCTCTCCTCAGGACAAACTCAAGCTTGTCCACATCTTTCTTGAATTGTGCCCAGAACTGAACAGAATATTCCAGGTAAACTATCTTGAACTAGAAAATTGTAGTTCAAAAAAAAAAAATTACTCATCCAAACTCTGATCCATGGATAGTACTGACCTCCATGCCTTGTAAAGCTTCCTTCCAAAACATAACCATCCACTTTATGAAAAGGGATCTTGCAGCACCATTGAGACTAAATGAAAACAAGAAGCTGGTAGCATGAGCTTTCATACACTTGAGCCTACTTCCTCAGATGCCTAGGGATGCATCCACTTATTTGCGCAGGCCTGTACTAAAAATTGGTCTGCTGGTTTCAGTTGCCCTTCAGAACAAAATCTTGCCACCTCCAGCATATTTGGAGGTGAAAGTATAACTAAGAACTTCACTTTTAGAGATTTCAGAACCATTATATAGGCAAAGATGTTAAATTAGAATCAGATTTATTACATGTCTGTCTCACCTTTGCCTTCAAGTCATACAGGAATGGTACAAATGATTGGATTTTCACATCACTGCTTGCCTGCCCACAACAATCCTGTGAAGTAGGTTAGGCACAAAAATGGCTCCTCATAGGGTATGATTTCCAGACTTCACCATTTTGGTTGCTCTCCTCTGAACACGCTCTAGAAGAAAGTCAGCACTAGGCCGTCAGCCAGCACAGAAGTTAGAAAAGTAAATGTTTTGGACTTCAATTTTCAAAATCCATGCTGGTTGAGAGATTCTGGGTGTTACAGTCTCAAAGAGTGATGTTCCCAAGCTCTGGGTTCTTATTCTCCAAAGTGGCTTGCCTGCCATCCTGGGAGGCTACTGTTGCCTTTCCATTCACAGTGCTTGTCGGAGTTAACAATGAGTCACAAGACAGTAGCCATGGGTTCAGATTGAGCGGTGTCATCTAGTTTTGGAGTCTGCAATGCCTGGTCAGGGACTGGAGGAGGCCACAGGCCATGGAGGGTGGAACAAGAAGACCTCAGTGCAGGTAAAGCAAACAGAGCAAGAAAAATGGGAAGAAGCTGCATTTCGAAGAGTGGAGCTAATGGAAGAATAATTTGTTTTGTGAACCCAGAAAGAGGTGTTGCCAAATGTATTCCGGTCTCTTACTGCACTGACCACTTCCATATAGCTCAGGCCTGTGCCTCTTCAGGCTAGCAATACAAATATCACCATCCCTTACTTGTCCCAGCATAAGAGGGAAACTGCTACTGAATGTAAAAGTTCCTTTTCTAACTATTGTAGCTTTAAACATGGGGAGGGGGCTTGCTTCTGTTTGCCAGCCATAACTCAGATTTTTCCCAGCTCTCAAGAATAAGTTTTCCAAGCTCTGTAAGTAACCAAAGAAATCCAGCTCTAAAACGGATCTCCAGTGAACAATCCTTTATTAGATCCAACACTGCAGTATACATATTGTTTCAGCAGAACCCAAACTACCTCTTTTCCCAAACCAACTTCAATTCAAAGTGTTAATAAGCAACACTTCAACAGGATCATGGACACTGTGTCTGCAGCATCAGGCCAAGCCCTCCGTTCTTGTCCAGCTGCCTTTATGGCGAGTGTTTCCTATTTCTCCCTCCCAAGCATTTGGTCATGTTTATTTTATTGTATTTCTCTGCCGTTATAAATAAACTGCTCAGTTTTCAGTTGTCGCAGCACACTTCTTGCTGCAACAGCCTACAGGCACGGCTATCTGCACCACAGAAATAATGCAGTGTAACACTGCTTTAAATGGCTCCATCCTATGGAATCATGGGATTTGTAACGTCTTGTAGCACCAGAGCTCTCTGACAGCAATAGCAATAGCATCTACACTTCTATACCACTTATCGGTGCAGTCAGCACTCCCTAAGTATTTTACAATCTGTAAGCCAATTGCCCCCAACAAGCTGGATATTCATTTTACTGACCTACGAAAGGATGGAAGGCTGAGTGGACCTTGGAGTCCCCTGGTGTCAAACTCACAACCTTGTGGCTGCCCAGTGCCAACATTTAATCATTGTGCCACTAGGGCTCCCTGACAGAGAAGGTTCAATAACTCCCAAAACTACACATCTCAGAATTCCATATCCTTGAGCGACAGCAGTTAAAGCGGTGTCAAACTGCATTATTTCTGCACTGCAGATGCAGCCCAAGGCAGACAGGTAACAACAGTATGCACAGCTTTTAAAAAGTCACTGTTGGGCATGGGCCAATCACATTTGGCACAAATGGAGGCTTTTCAAACACCTGGCTGCCAGATGGAAAGGACAACTTTCTGAGAGGGCCTTGCAGTGCTAGAGAGGGAAGAGTTTGCTATTTCCTCCTCAGGAGTTACCTTGCATGCCCTCCTTTCTGCAGTACAGCTTTTAAAAAGCTGCCTATGATATTTTCCCCTGACCTTTTTGTGGGAGAATCAATGTTTTTAGTAGGGCAGTCCTCTCTAGTAGCCATCTCTCCAGTACTGATGCAATTTTTTAAAACTGAATATAAAAGGGGAAATATTTTTTTATTTGTGATCAGCTGCTGATTTCAGATAAGGGGTTTATCACACTGGGGCTAATTTTGACATTAAAGAGAGATTAAAGTACATTTAAAGCATCCCACAAATAAAGTGAAAATGGCAAGTAATTGCACAAATGATTATCACATGCAATTGTGCAAATAAAGTGATGTCAAAAATGCATTGTCACTGAAATCTCAAAAGCAAAAATTGCATGTTAATGTTTCTTTGTGACCACTTTAATGGCAGGTTTTGTGCAATGTCATGTTTTGCGTAATTACGCAATTTTTCCAGGATATTCACAGGATAAACTCCCGATCTCCTTCGTGTGATAAACTCATACGAGAAGTTCAGGGCTAGTGGGATAAATAGAAAAACAGTGGGCTGTATAGGGACTTTTGTTGTTGTTGTTGTGTGCCTTCAAGTCGTTCTGGACTTATGGCAACCCAAAGGTGAACCTATCATGGGGTTTTCTTGACAAGATTTGATCAGAGGAGGTTTGCCATTGCCTTCCCCTGAGGCTGAGAGCGTGTGATTTGCCCAAGGTCACCCAATGGGTTTCATGGTCAAGCCAGGATTTGAACCCTGGTCTCTAGAATCATAGTCCAACACTCAAAGCACTATGCCATACTGGCTCATATAGGGCCTACTGCAGGTCATGTTTAGGGTCAGAGATTTCCCACCCCATCTGCAGTCCTTTGCTGGTTAGTAAAAGTCCTCAGCACATGGGCAGCACTCTTGAAAGCCAATAATGGTGCATTCCATAAGTTATTCATGAGTGGCTGGAAGAGTTATAGAGAACCTCTTTCTGGCAGGAGTCTAAAGCTAAATAAATCAATGAATAAACAGAGACAGCGTAGGATATGGAGAGAAATGTCTAAGAGCATGGTACTTTCAGACTGAAGGAGTTAAAGAGGAACTACGGGTTGAGTTACCTTAACAGGATGTCTGGCTGCATCAGAAGAAATAGTTCCATTTACACAGAGTGATGGGGGAAAAGCTGAGCAACTACAAGGAGAGGCAGTGTGTTAGGGGGACGAAAT
>NC_056523.1:12147351-12160631 GCF_019175285.1 Sceloporus undulatus
CTGTGCAAACAGGTAAAAAAGAAGGAAAGAAAAACTGACACAGAAAATGAGAGGAGAACCACTATCCAAGGAACAATACAGAAACAAAAGAAAAGAAGTAAATATCTTTGTCTTGCACACGACAGAAGGTTCAGTTCTAAAGCAACTCTTACTCTTCGCAGGAGAATCCAGACAAAAGGGCAACCAGTCAAAGGTGGTGAGTGTGGAAACAGCTCCAGTTTTATTTCAGTTAAACATATTAACAGAAGAATGAGGCCATTCAAATGCCTGGAGTGTGGGAAAAGTTTCATTGAGGAAAGAGCCCTTACTGATCATCAAAAAACTCACACAAGAGAGAAATGCTTTAAAAACCTACAGTGTGGAAAAGGTTTCATTGAGAAAAGAGCCCTCATTCCTCATCAATCAACACAAACAGGAGAGAAACCCTTTAAATGCCTGGAGTGTGGGAAAGATTTTGATCAGAAGATACAACTCTCTTGTCATCAAACAACTCACACAGAAAAGAAACCCTTTAAATGCCTGGAGTGTAGAAAAGGCTTCACTGGGAAGACACAACTCACATATCATCAAAAAATTCACACAGGAGAGAAACCATTTAAATGCCTTGAGTGTGGAAAAGATTTCACTCTGAAGAGAGACCTCACTCGTCACCAAGTAACTCACACAGGAGAGAAACCGTTTAAATGCCTGGAGTGTGGAAAAGGTTTCACTCAGAAGACAAACCTCACTCGTCATCAAGTAACTCACACAGGAGAGAAGCAATTTAAATGCCTGGAGTGTGGAAAAGGTTTCGCTCGGAAGGCACACCTCTCTTCTCACCAAGCAACTCACACAGGAGAGAAGCCCTTTAAATGCCTGGAGTGTGGGAAAGGTTTCATTGTGAAAAGAGACTTCACTCGTCATCAAGCAACTCATACAAAACAGCGTTCCATGTAAACATATTTGCCACACGATCACAGAGTTGTTTCTGAGAACACTGTCTCTTTGCTTAGTAACAGACATGAGGACCGCTACTTATGATCAAACACGACTTGACAACTTTATCAATGGGGAATAGCTTTACCTTTATGGGGGAAATGTTTCACTCAGAAGACAAAATTCCATCATTATAAAAAAAAACCTCACAATGGATGGAAACCATTTCAGTGTCTGAAATGTGGGAAAGTGTATATTCAGAAGGCATTCCACACTTGTCATTAAAAAAATCGCACAAGAGTAAGACATTTAAATGCTTTGAGTATGGAAAAGGTTTCATTCACAACCATCAGCCAATTCACAGGGCAGAAGGAATTAATTATATTTGACTATTTAAAATTTTTATGCTCTCCAGAAGATTGAAAATGTTTTGTTTTTATTTCATCCGTGCATATTGTTAGTTTAAATAAAACGTTTGATGAAAGATGTTGAACTCCTCCTCTCTTTTTTGTGGTGAAAGAACCTATCCCCATTATTTCCATGTTATTGCTATCATTGGTACCAAACCTCTTTAAATGAAGCCTAAGCATATCCCTCTCACCTATGAGGTGAATCCATTTTAACTTATATCCCCTTTTCTCTCAAAATTGGGACTGAAAGCTGTTTACAGTTTAAAAAGCACAATACAGTTCTAGTGCCCAGCCAGCCTGTTAGAGACAGAGAGCCTCAGTCCTGTCTCTAATGGGGATGCTAGGGCTTTGGGTCTGGACTGCAGCCACTTAGACTGGTCCAAAGCAGGAGCTGAAAAGATGAAGCCAAGAGGGGAGTGAGCCAGCTCTTCAAGACCCATGAAGCCCTGTGGTTTAGAAGGGAACAGTGGGCCACCACTTGGACTCATAGACTGGAAGGGACCACAAATGCCATCCAATCCATTGTCCAACTTGATTTATAGAAATCAGGTGTCACTTGATGGCCCATGAGACTCCTTCCAACTTTATATGATGGTTTGAGGGATTGATACTTCTGCTATGTAGGAAGACACAGTGAAGTCCCCCTGACAGATGGCCACCCAGCCTCTGTTTCAGAACCTCTAAAGAAAGAGATTACAATACACACCAATTTAACCTGTTCTAATGTCGAATAGCCTCAGGAAATTATTCTTCTTCCTAACGTTTAGGTGTAATCTATCTCCCAAAGTCTGAATCTAATGTCCTAGTTTGAACCTATATGTCTCAAGCAGCAAAAAAAACAACCTTTCTTCATTGTAAGTGTCTATGTTCTCCCCCCCCTCCTTTTTTTTCTTTGAACAACATTTGTCCTTCTCCAGTCTGTTGGGTCCTCTCCTCCCAGAAATCTCAAAGATTATTGCATGTGGCTCTGAGATTACTTCTGCCAGTTCTTTTAATGATCTTAGATGTCGTTCCTCTGCTCTTGGAGCCTTGAATTTGTTTGGAGTAGCCAGGTATCCAGTCTTACATCTTTACCCATTCTGTCTTTATCAGTATCCATTTAATTTTCATAGTAAAATTCATTCACTGCCTTCCTAGGCTGGCGAAGGAGACCAGCAGAGTGAGCAGGTGCCTCAGGAGAATTCCCTCTGTGGCTGTGGATGCATTGGAAAGTGCAAGTGGATCTGAGATTACTTCTGCCAGTACTTTTAATACGCTTGAATGTCTTTCCTCTGGCCTTGGACCCTGGAATTCATTTGGAGTATTCCTGTCCTACCTCTTTACCTATTCTGTGCTTATCAGTATCTATTTAATTTCCCAAGTAAAATTCATTCACTGCCTTCCTAGGCTGGCGAAGGAGACCAGCAGAGTGAGCAGGTGGCTCAGGAGAACTCCCTCTGTGGCTGTGGATGCCTTGGAAAGTGCAGCCCAAACAGGCCTTGAGCCCTGCTTTTACCTGGCAGAGCCTTTCCGCAAAGGCCCATGGCTGCCTGTGTTGCACTTGCCCTGATGCCAAGAGAATAAGGGATATCCTAGGATGATCCTTTTCTCTGTTCCAGATGACACACACCCTGACTCTGCCCCAGGGTACCATGACGCCACATGCTGCTCCATACAGCACCAAAGAGTGTTGCCAAGCTTCAGCAGCATGGCTATGGCACCCTTTCCAGGGTGCAAAAAGGAGCTGCTTTTTGTGGCTCCTTTTTGCGCCCTGGAAAGGACAGATCTGGGCCATTGCCTGCAGTTGCCACAGTTCCAATCCGGCTAGGAAAAGGGCAGTATTGCGCTGCCCCTTCATGGCGGTCTGTCAAACCCCAGGACTGGGAAAGGCAACCACAAAAGAATAACATCCTAAAGCAGTGGTGGCGAACCTATGGCATGAGTGCCAGAGGTGGCACTCGGAGCCTTTTCTGTGGGTACACATGCCATCACCCCAGCACAGAGTTCGCCAGTTTGTAACTAGAAAGCCAGAGGGATGTGGTACTTTGTGATAAATAAGTGGATTTTGGGTTGCAGTTTGGGCACTCGGTCTCTAAAACCATCACTATCCTAAAGCATAAAGAGATATAACTATATACCAAAGACAGAATCATCCAGGCCATAGTATTTCCCATTTCTATCAACAGTTATGAAAAATGGACAGTGAAGAAAAACGGAGAGAAAGAAAATCAACTCATTCGAAATGTGTTGCTGGAGAAGATTTCTGTGGATACCATGGTCAGCTAAGAAAACAAATGAATGGGGCTTAGAGCAAATCTCGCCTGGACTCTCATTAGAAGTGAAGGTGACTAAACTGAGGTTGTCTTCCTTTGGATATATCATGAGATTATGGGACTTGTTTTTAAAAATTATAATGGTAGGCAAAGTTGAAGGAAGTAAGAAAAAAGGAAGAGCCCATTCCACGCGGATAGATTTGGCTGCCTGAGTTTTCAAGAACCAAGCAAATTTATAGGGCATAAGGCATGTTTCCGGACCTTTCACCATTTTAGTCACTCCCCTTTCAAGGTTGCTTACAATACAGTTTCAAAGAGAATAGAGCTAAAATTCACAACAGTAGCAAAAATAATGCAACACTGAAAAAATGCATTATATGAAAACCAGTTTAAAAGAACAAGTGTCTTTGGAATATTTAAAGAGAGCCAGCATGGCATGGTGGTTTGAGTGTGAGACTATGGCTCTGGAGGTCAGAGTGTGACTCCCAGCTCAGCCACTGAACCCAGTGGATGACCTTGGGCAAATAGTCACATGCTCTCAGCCTCAGAGGACAGCAATGGCAAACCTCCTCTGAACAACTCTTGCCAAGAAAACCCCATTGTAGGGTAAGGCACACCACAGCAAGAATGAATAAATATGAAAACAAGAACCAGTGTGGCAGAAGGGTTTGAGTGTGGGAGTTTGACTCTGGAGACAATGGTCTGATTCCCAGCTCAGCCATGGAAACCCACTGGGAGACCCACACACTCCCAGCCCCAGAAAGCCCTGCACCTTAGAGTGGCCATAAGTCAGAAATTACTTGGAGGCCCAGGAGCACAAATATTAAAGCATCCAGGGAATTCCAGGCAAGAGAGGGAGGCCAAGTCACACAGAGAGGGCTCACACAGGGTCTCCATCCCTGACCCACATGAAACCCCTGAAATCTGTAGTCTGTAGGTCTAGTGGAGGCTTTTCTGCTCCAGGGAACTGACCGATCCCTTTTGCCCAAAACCACCTTCACCTGAAATATTTGAGGAATGGCTCTTTCTATACTCTCCTCCTGCACTTCTGCAAAGAGTGCTAGACCCCAGGGCGGCATCTATACTGTAGAAAGAATGGAGTTGGACACCACTTTAATGGCCATGTCTCCATCATTTTTAAATTATTTTTTTTTATAATTAAAATTCATACATTAAATATTGATTATTATACAATACATAATTCTGTATATGAATGAATGAATGACATTTATTTGCAGCACATGGCCAGTTCTTACAAACAGCCCAAATTAGCAGTCACAGTTCAAGACATTAATACAAATAATGCATGACATCCTAATGTATTATAGTCCATCAAAATATATACATATATGTTCATAGCTTAGACAACTAGATCCTAAAAGATTAAATTATGTAATTAAGTCAGGAATGTTGACAATATATTTAGAATATAACTTTAACATGTTTGTTTAAAAGCATAATCCTTTAGTAACCATCTCCTACACCAGCGTCATCATAGCGAGGATGAACAGGTTAACAAGGGAATAAAACATTTCCTATATAATACAGATGGGATGCTAATAGTTGTATCTCAGTCATCAAGTAAAAACGAAAACTACAGTACTTCATGTGAAGCCAGGGAACAGACCAAATATAATATAGACAATGTCTTATCTAGCCAACCAGTAAAATCAAATAATATAAAAATTTAATTCTGTATATATATATTTCCTACAGTCTATTACAATTTGTCTAAATATCTTTAATAATAATAATAATAAAACTTTATTTGTATACCGCCCTTCGAAACATCAGGGCGGTTAACAACAATAAATATCACAAATACAAACCAAATATTAAAACAGTACAGTTAAATAATAAAAGAACTTGTGCCAAATCGCCAGCTACTAACAGAGGGGGGAGAGGGCACTCAGGGCAAAGAATCAGGGGTAGGCTTGCTCGAAAAAGAACGTTTTCAGCCCCTTCTTAAATTGGGCCAGGGAGCTTGCTGAACGGAACTCAACGGGCAGCGAGTTCCAGAGGGTAGGGGCCGAGGTGGAAAAGGCCCTTCTAGTAGTATTAACTAATCTAGCCTCCGGAACTCTTAATAGATGCTGCCCGGTGGATCTGAGTGTGCGGGGTGGATTGTACGAAGAGAGGCGGTCCTTTAAGTACTCTGGGCCCAAGCCATTTAGGGCTTTATAGGTTATAACCAACACCTTGCATTGCGCCCAGAAGCGGATAGGCAGCCAATGTAGGTCTTTTAAGACCGATGTTATGTGACTGGTCCTAGGTGTATTAGTGACCAGTCTTGCTGCCATATTCTGCACTAATTGCAGTTTCCGGGTATGGTACAAGGGTTGCCCCATGTAGAGCGCATTGCAGAAGTCCAACCGAGAGGTTACCAGAGCATGTACTACTGTTTCTAGGTCCCCCCGGCTCAGGTAGGGACGCAGCTGGCGTATCAGCCGAAACTGATAACAGGTGCTCCTGACTGTTGCATCCACCTGAGATGTAAGGTGGAGCGACGAGTCAAGGAGCACCCCCAGACTGCGTACTGAGTCCTTCACAGGAAGCGTGATCCCGTTCAGGACAGGTGGAACCACCGCCATCCCCAGGCCAGGAGAACCTATCATGAGCACTTCCGTTTTCTCTGGATTCAAGCTGAGTCTGTTTTCCCTCATCCAGCCCATTACCGACTCCAGACAGGCCACAAGAGGAGAGATGCCATCCCCGGTCACTGCATCAGTCGGAGACATAGAGAAAATTATTTGGGTGTCATCAGCGTACTGATAACCCTGCGCCCCATGTCTCCGGATGATCTCTCCCAGCGGTTTCATGTAAATGTTAAAGAGCATGGGAGACAGAATGGCTCCTTGAGGGACCCCAGATGTTAGGGGTCTCTTGTCGGAGCACATGTCTCCCAGCTGCACCATCTGGAACCTCCCAGAGAGGTAGGACCGGAACCACTGGAGCGCAGTGCCCCCGACTCCCACCTCTACCAGGCGCTCCAGAAGGATACCATGGTCTATGGTATCGAAAGCCGCTGAGATGTCTAAGAGCACCAACAGGGACACGCTTCCCCTGTCAATGCCCAGACGGAGGTCATCGACCAAGGCGACCATGGCAGTCTCAACCCCGTAGCCCGCCCGAAAGCCAGTTTGAAATGGGTCTAGATAATCCGTTTCATCCAGGATCGATTGGAGCTGGATCGCAACCGCCCCCTCGATCACCTTACCCAAAAATGGCAACAGAGATACAGGCCGATAATTATTGTGTATCAGGGGGTCAAGGGAGGGCTTTTAAAATAAAGGTCTTACAGTGGCCAATTTTAGATTCGATGGAAATTGCCCATCCCTAAAAGATGTATTGATGATCCGGTGTAACATTGAAGTTACCATCGGTCCCCCCTGAGCCGCCAGCCATGAGGGACAGGGATCGAGAGAGCAGGTCGTCTTCCTAACACTGCCAAGGATCCTGTCCACATCCTCGTTACTTACAGACTCAAAATGATCCAGTTTAACCAAGTCCACGGAAGCTCTGGGCGCCTCTACTCTGGTTTCTGCTCTAATACTGGCATCCAGACCTTTGCTTATCCGAGAGATTTTATCCACGAAGAAGTTGTTAAATCGGTTACAGCAGGCCTTAGAAGGTTCAAGGATCTGGTTCAGGGCAGGGGGAGCTGAGTTAACTCCCTCACAACCCTGAACAACTCTGCCGGATGCGACTCCACGGACGCGACACGTGCACCATAGAACGAATTCTTAGTTGCACGTATCGCCTCTCCGTAGTCCTTCAAAAGATGGTCTAGGAGAGTCTAGTCAGATAAGCGCTGGTGTTTCCACCAGCGGTGCTATAGCCGTCGCAGAACCCGTTTCCTTGCCCAGAGATCTTCCGTATACCAGGACTTCCTTTTGGAAGCAGGTCTGAGAGGGCGCTTGGGAGCGATACTGTGTATAGCCCTGGAAAGATTGATATCCCAGATATCAGTCAGGGCATCAACAGAATCGCCGTCGGTTCCAACGTATACCCCTCTAGGGCTTCTTGAAACCTTTTGGGTTCCATCAGCCTTCGAGGGTGGACCATTTTAATAGGTCCGCCACCCCCGGGGAGGATCTGGGTAGAAGCCTTGATTTTTGCCTCCACCGGGAAATGATCCGTCCATGACAAGGGGGAAATATTAGATATTTCCACCCACGGAATTTCCATGTCCGTACAAAAGACCAAATCGAGTGTATTACCCGCAGAATGCGTAGGCCCTGAGACCAGTTGTGACAGGCCCATGGCTGTCATGGTCTCCATGAATTCCCGAGCCGCACCGGATGGAACATAGTTGGCCGCGAGGGAGATGTTGAAGTCTCCCAGAACCAAAAGCCTGGGGGACTCCAACATCAACTCCGAGACCAACTGTGTCAGCTCATTAAGGGAGTCTGTTAGCGCATGGGGTGGCCGATAGACCAACAGAATCCCTAGACTGTCTCTGGCCTTCAGGGTCAGGTAAATAAACTCAATATAGGAGGTTTGACGCACATGGTTCCTGGTTAGAGACAAGGTGTTCTTATGCACCAAGGCAACACCCCCTCTCCGCCCACCTAACCTGGTCTGGTCCTTCACTGAGTACCTGGTAGGTAGGGCCTGAGCCCATACAGCTTCTCCCTCAGGCCCAAGCCAGGTCTCAGTAATGCAAGCCAGGTCACAGTTGTTATCCTCAAGCAGGTCATGTATAATATGGGTTTTGTTCTTAATATCCCACCTCGGTGCTCCTCTTCCCCAGAGCCATTTTCACCCTGATATTCCATCCAAAATCACAGTTCCATCTTCTTTTCTCAAAACTTTCTTAACAAATTCTTTCCAAATTCCGTCAAAATCACTTCTTTTCCATAATCCACTTTTTACTTTCAATTTGCATGTGAATTTATCATTAATCGCTAATTTCCATACCTCTTTATACCAGTCCTCCAGTTCTAAGGCCACAAGTCTGTCTGAAATCCCTCCAAGCAGGTGAGACAGTGGCGATGTAGGGCTGAAAGGCAAAGGTCCCTAAGGGTCCTTGGGGCTCTGGACCTAGTGCCACAGACCATGCTGACCTTCTTCTTAGGCCCAGATAGGGAGACTGAGGTCTCCTTTGGAGGCTTTTTGAAAGGGCAGCTGGGCATCCATCTCACAGGGAGAGCTTGGGTTGTGAGTTCCTGCATGGCAGAATGGGGTCAGATGGATGGCCCTTGGGGTCTCTTCCAACTCCATGATTCTTTGGCCAAGACAACAGAATGCGTTTGAACCTATGAATTGACAATAAATATCTAAACCTCTGCAAAGAGCGGTAGACCCCAGGGCTGGATCTACACCGTAGAAAGAATGGACACCCTGGTGGCGCAGTGGTTAAATGCCTGTAGTGCAGCTATTCACTCAAAACCACAAGGTTGCGAGTTCAAGACCAGCAAAAGGGCCCAAGCTCGACTCAGGCTTGCATCCTTCCAAGGAAGTCACTAAAATGAGTACCCAGACTGTTGGGGGCAAATTAGCTTACTTGCTAATTAGCTTACTTGCTGTTCACTGCTATGATCTTTGGAATAGCGGTATATAAATGAAACAAATTATTATTATTATTATTATTAATGGCCATGGCTCCATCTTGCAGAATCCTGGGATGTGTAGTTTTGTGAGGCACCAGCGCTCTTTGGTAGACGAGGCTAAAGACCTTGTGAAACTACAAATCCCAGGATTCCATAGGATGGAACTACAGCACGAGTGCATCTACACTGTAGAGATAATGCAGTTTGACTGTACTTTAAGTGCTGTAGTGCCATTCTGTATAACCCTGGGAGTTGCAGTTTTACAAGGCATTTAGCTTTCTTTGCCAAAGAGTGCTGGTGGTGCTTCACAAAACCACAGATCCCAAGATTGTATGGGATGGAGCCAGAGCAGTTCAGATCCCTTTCAATGCTGATTTTCTAGGCTTTGAATTCTGAAGATGAAAAAACACACTGGGAGTAGGGACATCTTCACTGTGGAAATAGTGCAGTTTGGAACCACATTAACTGGCCTTTGCTACAAGATCCCTTTGAATGCAGACTTTCCAGCTTCAGCCACTGAGAGCAAAGGCCAGGAAGAAGTTGGGCTCTTTGACTTTCTGGTGGGAGATCCTTTGGGCTGAAAAACAGGGGCCTCACCTGGGGATGATGGGTCTGTGTTTAGGGTGTGTTTCCATGTTTTTTGGGGATGAGGATTGCACCAAGTGACCCGATAAGTACTTGATGACATATGGGGCTGGATTAAGACCCACAGAGGCCCTAAGCACTGAAAAGATTTTGGTGTCCCATCTGTATCATGATTACAGGAGCCTTGGGCAGGGGGGATGACAGGAATGGACAAAATCTTGCCCTTCCCAGGTAGCTCAGGCAAAAGCAAGTTGCTGCATCCTCTCCTAGCTTTTGTGCTCTTTCTCATTAATGACTTTTGCCATCATGACCACATTGGGATGCTGCTAGGCCCCATGTGTCTGAGGTTTTGTCTGTATAATATTGGAGGCCATTTAGAGCCATTAAGTTTTTAAAAGCATAATGTAATTCAAAAGCTGAAAACCATATTGTTTAGGGAAGCGTTCTCAGGGAATTTGTGATTGTCATCTGGCTGTCTGATGATGTGATGTGATCTGTTTTTATACTTGATGTTTTTAATTTGTCTTTTCTTTTCTGCATGGTAATTTTATCTACTCCTCTATTTAATTGTTATTATCTTAGAGTGTACGCCTTGGGCAGGCTTTTATATACTCCTTAATTTTACCGACTTTGTACAGCGCTGTGTATAATTACAGCGCTCTAGAAATAAAGTTTAATAATAATAATAATAATAATAATCCAGGGTGACCAAATGTTGTAACTGCAGAGGAGGACAATGTAATACATTCTTTATTATGGTCAAAGACCAGCATCAATATAAAATATAACATAAAAAATAAAATAATACACATAAAAAGATTGCTTGGGTTAAAAATCTGCCAACTAGAAATGTAAATAATTCATTTCCGTTACATTTAAGATAGCTTCATTTAAAAGAAAATGCCCTTTTTATGACAATGCTCGCAGAGATTTGATCACTCCTATACTCTTGAATGTACCTGGGAGATCTGAAGCTTTTTATTTAAATTACCTGTTGTCAGACTGGAACTTGCATATAACTTATAAAGTGGCACAATTTTCTGCACTAGCAATCACTTGTAGGAAAAGAACAACTGATCAAAGTTAAACACATAATATTGTGTCATGCCTGATACTGTATGTCCGGTTAAAACCTGATATTGCTAATCTACCTTTACTATTTCTATCTTAAGGGCGGAAACCCATAAAGGTTTATTTCTATTTTATTTATTTCATTTTATTTTAAATGTAGGACATTCAAGAAAAAGGTAGGGCATGACCAAATAAAAGCTAAAAACACTACTATAAATGTAGATTTGTGCTTTCTAAGTCATGCTCCAAACAGAGAACATTTTGACATTCCTCCTGGACAGAAGGATGGAATGGAGGACATGTCCTGGAAAAGGAGGGTTTCTTGTGACTCTAATCCAGTCACTGCATAGTTGTGGAATAATAATAATAATAACAACAACAAAAACAACAATTATTTATATCCTGCTCCTCCAAACAATCGAAGCAGCTTAAATTAAAATAAACCAGTAAAATACAATAAAAATCTAATATTATAACCCTACCCCTCCCATCAATAATAAAAAATACAATTAATAATTATTTAAAACAACTGTTAATAATTAAATAATTATATTGATACTTAACTGCCATGGCTCCACCCTACAGAATTCTGGGATTTGTAGTTCAGTGAATTAGAGAGGAGAATTCTAAAGACTTCACCAAACTACAGCTTCTAGAGATTCCACAGAAGCTCCTCTGAATACATCTTTCCAAGAAAACCCTATCACGGGGTCATCATAAGTCAGAATCAACCAGAAGTCACACAACAACACCACTTGAGCATTGTGACTACAAACATTTTGGGTGGTTAAAAATATATATATAGGACATCTATCTGATGCTGGCACTCTGTACATCCTCAGAATAACTTGTCTCTTACATATAAAAGGTCCCTTGGTGATGGAGATATTTTGTAACTGCTAAGAGGGCACTAAATTGAAAGTGTTCTGCCTCACACATAAGATTTTTGCTACCCACACAGCAGTAAACAACACATAACCCTCTTGCAGATTGCAATGTGACCAGTGTACATGTATATTTCACACTTTAAGCCCAACCAAGTATGAAATTATTCATGTTGTTTTTGGCCACAAGGCTGCAAATTCCTGCCATGGGGCAAGGTCATGGAAGAAGGGACTTTCATGTTTTGCCTCATCTGTGGTCTTCAGCCACATCAGACCTCCTGCCCACAATTCATAATGGAAGGAAAGTTGATCTTAATGTAGGGTTGCCATAAGTCAGGACCTCCAAATCGGGACAAATGTAGGACAACATTTTCACATGTAGGACACATTTTTTTTAATAATGGAGGACACATGAAAAAATTTGGTGGTTTTTTTAAAAACGTTAATATAAATGTATGTTTCTTAGGCATGATCAAAATGGAGGACATTTGGGCATTATTCCTAGACAGATGGCAGAAATGGACTTCCTTTTCTGGATCCATTCCAAAACACACACGACAGCACATTGGGGCATTGAACATGGCTTTACTTAACGTGGCCTCTTGCATATTTCAGAGGCTTATTCCATAACCAAACCCCTTGGGTTTAACACTTAGCATGGGTTAACATGGCTATGCATATTGAATGTGTCAAGGTGGTTTCACAAGAAGTGGATTTGCCGTTTCAGGTTTCTTCCACCAACTGTACTTCTCAGAAGTGTGTACTTGGTCAAGGGAAAGCACAAAAAATACACCAAAAACACACCTTGGAAGGTGACACTGTCTCGCCTTCAGAAAGAGTGAGCGCATGCCTCAGAAGCTGATTGATATCAATATCACCATCCTCATCATCATCACTATCACTGTCCAAGCAAGCCAGGCTTGTTAGCATTCAAAGCACCCAAATGCACTTTGGAAAGTCACACCATCTCGGTTTCAGAAAGAGTGAGCGCATGCCTCAGAAGCCGGCTAAAATGAGTACCCAGACTGTTGGGGGCAAATTAGCTTACTTGCTAATTAGCTTACTTGCTGTTCACCGCTATGATCTTTGGAATAGCGGTATATAAATAAAACAAATTATTTATTATTAATTATTATCACCATCCTCCTCATCATCATCACTATCATTGTTAAAACAATGTTAAAAAAATAAAATAAAAAATACTAAAAATAACAAAAATTAAAATAAAAAAGGGAAACTTGGGCATCAATACAGTAATACTAAAAATAACAAAAAATAATAACAAATAAATGCACACAAACCACACTGACTCTCTTAAACAGGCCTGCCCTGAATGAATGAATGAATGAATGAATGAATGAGGGAGACCTGAAATGGCCACTCACCTTTTACTCCTGCTCCTCTTCCTGTTTGTATTTGGCACTGATTCCCCTCCCTGTGGCCCAGGCTCCTCCTCCTCCTCCTCCTCTTCTGAGGCTCTGCCTCCTTAAGGGGACCAGCTCCCATTTTAGGCCAGCAACTGCTTCTGACGACCGCGCCTGGGCTCAGCGCGGTCGTGGAGGAGGAGGAGGAGGCAAAGGGTGGCCAGCCGACCTCATGAGCGGCCGCGCA